>NC_142606.1:65830368-66031945 GCF_041222555.1 Hakea prostrata | reverse complement strand
CCTTCCATTATCATCTTCTCATGCTTGCATTTCAATAAAACCATGCTTTACTTGTATCCAATGCTAGAAATCATGCTTAGGAATGCTTAGAAACATATTCCCTAGGTTTTAAACACAATGCCATGCATAGACAACAAGTTTTAACACATTTGGTGCTCATCTCGCAAAGTTTTATACCGAAATCGATATCTTTAGAAAAATTTCGTTTTCTCTCAAACCGCTTGAAATTTTCGCACGAGATCAAATGCTACATGCTCAAGATGACATTGTAGATAGGTCCATACAATTTGATTTAACCAATTTCAACTTTTCAAAAATCCAATTTTGACCTAAATTGCAAAATCCCCAAATTTCCTTCTTGCTGAATTTTTCGCTTTAATCCAAGTTTTCGATCGATTTTCATCAAAACAACTTCATAGACATGAAATTCCAAGTATTGCGCACATGCTAGTATGTGTCAAATCTAATTTCCAAATTTTTAATTTTTTCTAAAAAAATAAAAAAATATCCTTTTGCCAAAATTTTAAAATAGCACTTTTAAATTGGAAATGTCTCTTGTCTCTTCCACGGATACACCATGCAGAGGGGAGGACGAGGAGGAGGTAGAGGTCGAGGTCGCATCGTAGGTGCTCTTAGGGGGCAGAGGTCAAGTTCCTTTCGAGCCTAGAGAGGAGGTTAGGAGACCGGACATGTTTGACACACCTCGGGCCGAGTTTCCGTACGAGGGCCTACTTCAGCTATTGCAACATCGAGATGGGGCGTCTACTTCATTTACGCCAGCTCGTAGGCCTTTAGGATCCGGCAGAGGTTTGACACTTTACAGTGGACTCATCTCTTCACCGAGGATTTGCCGGTATACCCGGAGCTAGTGAGGTTGTTCTTCAAAGCAACCTTACTTACACAGAGGAGGCTCGAGGCCGGGGACATCCACTCGGACTTGTCCTCGGGAGCGTGGTCCTCCAGCACTCGGATTCGCTTCTCTACCCGGACACCGGCTGAGATCTTGCAGGTCCCTTTACTATCCACAGAAGTGTGTGTGGATACCGCAGGAGCAGATTTGGACAGACCATCTCGATGCCGTACGAGCTTCGCGAGATATGCTCTACGCTATGGGATAGCCGTCGATGCTACACACCGTGGACTAGCGGACGGATGACGGGCTCTGCACGTATTATCGGTCGCATAGTCGGCCGAAACATCATGCCGAAAGCCGGACATCACCATCGGGTCACGGTGATGGAGGCCTTGGTCATCTACCGCATCTACATGGGCTTCGAGATCGATCTCTCCTACATCATTCAGCGGGTCATGCTGGGACTTAGTTCTGCGGCCTAGCATGCGGAACCTTTGCTATGGGAGGCTTCCGACTTTGATCTTCGGGCATTTCGGGGTGAGTTTCGAGAATACACCGATGGACACTAGATCACGGGGATACCCCATTGGGACTCGGACCATTCGACGAGATGAGACTACATCGGTTAGAGAGATCTCCTGGTCCGGAGGGTGAGGATGATGATGAATCGAGGATGAGGATCAGGGATCGAGAGGATGGAGGAGAGGATATCGGTCCCGATAGTGATGATCGGGCCGGAGATGATCTGAGATATGCGCGAGGCCGAGCCCGTGCATCACGAGTTTCCTTCATCACACTTCGAGGCGGCGGCCCTTCACATGCGGTTCCGGAGACTTCAGATCTTGGTGCACGAGATGAGATCGATGACTTCCATGCTAGAGAGGATGGAGGTCGAGACGGAGCAGATGTACGAGAGGATGGAGTCACGACAGGATAGGATAGAGCATCGGGTGACTCAGCTAGCGAGAGGAGTTCGGAGCATACGAGAGATCGAGTAGATCACCTAGATAGACCGTACTTTAGGATTTTCCATTTATGCATTTCAGATGTAATCATTGTAAAAACTTTTGAAATTAATGAAGTTCATTTTGTTTCTCTTTAATTATTGTATGTTATGCACTTTTCTTTTCCTTGCATTAGTGTCATTTGTTCAAGTATAATTATGGTATGTTATTCGAAAATGTTCGTTATGCCTCAAAGGTCAAGTTTCTAATTCTGTGTTCTATTATTCACTTCTAAGAGTAGAAGAGTCATTTCGATCAATGACTCGGAATGTTCAGTTGTTGTCTTTTGTGGTTAGGATCTCCTCGAACCTTGGGCTCGATACCAATCAGTCACGCCCTCCCGGCCGGTACCCTATCCGGCATACCCGAGAGTGTGATCCACAGCCCGAAGATCAGGTATCAAGTGATCAACCTCCCACATAAACAATAACATAATCATGAACAATCATAACAAGAGTGCGGAAGATAAATCATAGATCCAATAATGAAAGAATGAATCATAAATGAATCGAATAATAGATATAATCGTAGTATCAAACGATAAGTAAAGTGAAGCAAAAATCCCACTTTACATCCAAATAAAAAGTAGCTCTAAAGAATAAACTAGACAAAATCTAATCCCAGTAGCAAGTACATTGGGTAACTAAATTATTCTCCACTTTATAGACGACATCCTTGTATGTATAGATCTCATAAATAGCACAAGGACGCTTCCACTCAATGGTCGGACTAAGCATCGTACGGAGCATAACCACTCGCGGGATCTTCAGAGTAATTGTGGTAACCGCAATCACCTTCCTGGAGATATGTCTCTTCGCCTTGTGCTTCTTCATAGGGACCGTCATAATACTCGGTACCTGCAGGGATAGTCTAACAACATTGTACAATAAAGGAATGAGTTTCAAAGAAACCCAGTAAGGCGATTAAAATCCATAATAACATAAATGGCGGGATTCCAGAACAAACATAAATGCAATATGATATGAGACAAACAATGAATGAATGAATCTAACTCTATGGATGCTTTGGTCTCTATTGGCGGACATGCTTTAAGTCATAGCACCGTACTTCTTTAGGAAAGTCCACTCACATCCTCAACCATTTAAGATATCTTGGATTCTCTCACGGATCATTTCACCGGTCTTGAGCAGCCGATTGGTAATGGGTCCTTCATCCCTCGGGACAAACCTTGGCGGGGGGTTAAGTCAACACACTCTCTCACAACCATTTGGTATAAGTACCGGCGCATGTCGGGGTAAAACCTAGCCAAATGCAAGTCTTCTACTTGGTTACATCAAGTCGATCCAGATACTTCCATTCCTCGTCCCGACGATCCTTTCCGGTATCCTTCACACTAGAGTCGGCGTATCCTATGGCACCGACCAACTCGGACTACGGACTCATCAACCCTATTGATCATCCACATATGGTAAACGGGAAGCTCTCACGTCCTCTCACGGGTTGGTTACCGGTCTTAAGCGCCCGTGAGCCCAAGTCTAATCATATGCAACCCTACCAATAAATGGCCCCCACAATGTGATTCCTGTCCTCTCACGGGTTGGTTACCGGTCTTGAGCGCCCATGAATCCCCATTGCTACCACGGGTCGTTCGGTCTCAATACCCCTCCGATTAGGGTCCGACATAACAGGACATCCTAGCCAAACACTACTAGACAATCCTAGATATGTCATCCAACGGTTTAGGAAGGTGTCCGAGAGGGCATCTCCGGAAACATCCCATAATATTCCCGTAGTAGTCCAAGGACAGAAGTGTCGAAAGGACACCTCTCCTTTCCAAACCATACGTAAGCATACACATGCATCAATTCATATCATCACATATATGGTAACTACATATATGGAAAGAAATCGATATTACAATCACTTGTATAACATTGGTAAGTAAATCATACATGAATCAATTTAATATGAATAAGTAATGCTACTGTAATCAAAGTTATGCAACAGTAGTATATCATTGTAAGAATCTAATTTAGGAAACATATTCATGATATTCAAATATAGAAACTAGATTCATGCTATCTATGTAATTAAGGAAATAACCATCCTTACCTTTTATAACTCGCAAAAGGATCCTAAGAAATCAAGTAAGATCTTGGCAAACTTGAGAAGAAGGTCCTAAACAAGTATATACAACATATTAGGAAAGATCCCTAACCGAAAATATATCAAAACATCCGAAACAGACCAATTCTTGAGTTGCTGTACTCATTGGTCGAGTGGATTGGTCGAGTGGTCCAGTCGACCAATCAGTCGACCAATGTAGACAGTAGCCTATAAAATCAGAGTTTTAAGATATGAAATCCGAATTTGGTGGTTCAAAAAGGTACTAATCAAGGGGTAGACTACATCAGTAGTATTCTAGCATATAGGGGACCTCAAAACACTAATCAAATCAAGGTATCAAGATCCAAATTAGGAAACAAAAAGTTACCATAATTAACTCAAACATGGATCTTGATGAATTTGAAATAGAAAACAAGGACAAGAACTATAGGAGGATGGATCATTGCTTTCGGTAATGAAAACATGAAAACATGCATAGGTCTTCATGGAATAAGGCTTAGAAGCATAAATCTAAATAAGGAAATAAAACCTACCATATATGTAACTATCATGCATCATGAAGAACACATAGTAAGGTAGAAGAGAACAACTAGAATTCTATGGATTATGGATCATGGAAAGAAAACACAACCATTAACCACTAACATGATCAATGAAAGAAGATCCAAAGAGATCAGAATTCAGATTAGAAGATTAACAGAGATTAAATCATGGTTTGATCATGAATCCTTCAAAAGCTTGCAATGATCATGGTTAAGATCGTTGTTCTAGCGATGCAAGAGAGATGACTTGCAGAGGTCTTTGGTTCGTTTCAGAGGGTTTGGAGGCAGCAAATACGAAGTGGACTCGAGGTTGGACTTAAATAGAGCAAGAATCAACCTAATTGCCAAAGACAGCACTCATTGGTCGAGTGGATTGGTCGGCGGCCCAGTCGACCAATCGGTCGACCAATGCTTGACAACAAAGGCCAAAACGAGGAATTGAAGGTCCAGATCAAATCCAAACCTAAAGGGTTTTGCACACAAGTCAAGTGGCTTACCTAATAGGTAGAAATGCCTTCAAACCAAGATAGAGAGCACTCCAAGTCCATCAACTAATTAGATCTTCATCAGGATTCAGTTTCCATAAATAGAACCTCATCATCAACTTTCATGGATTCAAAGCCAGACACCAAGTCCTCTACTGGGATGGCCCAAAGCTGACTTCTTACTTTACTTCGGGTCATCGGACCTACAAACAACAAGGTTTCCGGGTCAAGGTTAGGGCTGGGTTTCACAGTTGTCTCCATCCCGAATGTCCTTTATTCGCCCAATCATGGTTCTACGCTCTCGATCCTTGGCCTTTTTCTGGCAGCGTTCGCTCTTTTGTGGTTGTATTCTTGCTGAGCGTCAAGGATCTCTATTATTTCAGATTTCTTCTAGCATCTTAACAAGTTTGGGATATGTGGGTGGCATATCCTGTAACAGCAACTCCAAGAGTCGCCTGTTAGAAAGGCCTGTAAAGAATGCTGCCTTGGCCACTTGTTCATCAAGATTCTCGATCTCCATAGTTGCCTTGTTAAACCTCTATAGATAGTCCCGAATGGACTCATTCTTCGCTTGTTTAACAGTGAACAATGTTTCTTTAGTCTTCTTGGTCTGAATCCCACTCTGAAACTGATTGATGAACTTTTGGGTTAGTTCTTCAAAGTCAGCTAGCTATTCTTCATGATGGCAAGTTTGAAAACCATTTTTTAGCTGCTCCCGTAAGTGAAGATCCGAACACACTACATAGGATCTCATCAGAGTTGCCAACAATAGCCATCATCTATTGGTAGTAACTCATATGGGCTAACTCATATGGGCTATTGGATCATCGGATCCATCAAACAGAGAAAAGGTTGGGAGTCTGAAGTTGTGGGGGAATTCATACCTAGCGATGGCTTCTATGAACAGGATTTTCCTAATGATAGAATAGGTGTCATCAATTCTTTTTTCCTTCGTTAGTTGTCCCAATTTTGGTTTATGTCTGCCAGCTCCCGATCAATTTGTACTGCCTGAGTGCCTGTCGTTCGGACGCTATCCCGACCCGACTGTTGGGATGTTGCCTTGTGCATTCATACTCCACGTTCAATCCTTCCTCTTTGAACCCTTTGTGCATGATCCCAAACATCCTGCTCGTCTCTCCTTGGTAACTCTCCAATTCTCCTTATTCCCGATTGCTCTTCTTGTGCTTCTTGTGGGCATTGGTTCCTTTCTTGATGGAAGTTCTGGCCCTTGATCGGGTGTCTATCTCTCCAAGAAGAATGCCCCCTGATTGGAGAATTTCTTCTCTCAATCCTTTGTGTTTGCCTCTTTGTTTCCTCTCGATCGTGAAGATTCGGGTTTCTTGGGGCACCTAGGCGTCTGGCCACTGTTCGGAGCATTTGCTGCATCTCCAAAAATTGGATTTGCATCTGATTCATCTATTCTTGAATGATAGGAACCATTCAAACTTCATTATTATGATCGTTCAAGCGAACTCCTCTGGCTATTTCTTTCTTCTTCATGAAGTTCACCTACACAAATGTGATTTCCCTCCAGAGGGTTTTCTCTTGGAGGAGGCTGGAAATTTTGATTCTGATGTCTTGTAGATTTGGTATCCACCATGACTTTTGTGAAGCAATTCCCACAGATGACGCCAAATAATGTGTTCAGAAATTGTTTAACCTCCGGATTCCTCAACGCTAGCCTGCAAAGCCAAATTAGATGTGAACCGACCACATGGTGGGAAGCCACCTCTGAAGGTTAGGGTAGCAATGGATCACCACGGAGCCCTAGATAGTTTGCATAGCTTAATTGAACAATAATAATGGAGGGAAACAATTCAGACACCTTCATTGAGTGGTATCCTTTAGTTTATATAGGATTTATCTATCATTCCTGACCTTTGGATTAATCCATATCCTCCCCTTGTGGCCGCCCGATCATAGGGTTTTTACCCTTCTTTCAGAGTTAGTTGTAGTTACCTTTCGTGGCACGATCGTGTATCCCAAATTTCAAGGGATCACTTCTCCTTCTATAATCATTAAGGTTCATTCCTCTTACCATTACTTGATGGTTCAACCGTCGAGCCAGTCTTGACCGGGGTCATTGACCCGACCGTGGTCGAACCTGGTTCAAGATTGTTTTATTCGTATTAGGAGGCCAAGATATTTACACTTCTGCAAAGACTATTGGTCTTATATGTTCTTCATTTATGGCAATTGTAAAGAATAACTATAAGGTTTCTACTAATGAAGATGAACTTTAAAAGCAAAGAAAAAGGAATTGTAAAGGGTGAGGCAAAAGGGGATTGCGGATTTTTTTTTCTTATGGGTTTTGGTGGTTGGGTAGTGTGTCATTCATGTCAGGGTGGGGCCAGTGGTGGGTGATTTACGATAGGGTGGGTGGCTATGAATTGGGGTGTGGGGGCGAGTGTGGAAGTAGAGGAGTGTGGACAAAGAGGGTATTTTAGTTATTTCATTAACAAACTTAACACCTCTCAAATGATATTAGTTAGTTTGGGACTTAGACGTAATTTTTTACATATAAGGGGACCCAACAATAGTTTAGGACTCACTAAGAGGACCCATGCATAAATCATATCATACTATCATACTACTATATAAAAGTAAAATCTCATATTAGTTACGACAAATCTTTCAGCAACAACAAGAAGCTACTGAACCAAAATACCCTTCTCACAAAGCTACACATCCCCATCATGAAATGCGCCCTTTCGAGACAAATAACCCCTTAAGAACTAGACAAAAATCTTCCCTCATTGCAATATAACCTCCCGCCATGTAATGCACCCTTTCATACTATACTATCATATCATTTCCTAATATACTCCAATATAAAAATACAAGCACAATTCACTTTTATATATTCTTTTGTTAGATTAAAATATCCATTCCAAAGTGCTAAATACCCTTTCCCAAAATATTCACCCTAAACCACAAGTAGCGTTAGGAAAAAACCACCATCTAGAGTCGCACTCCCTCCAATTTTGCATAGTGGCCCCACCTGCCAAGTTGCCACCCCCCCAACAAAAGTGACCATACCCAAGGGCTAAACGCTTTTTTTGGGACCCGTTAGGGTTTTACCCTCTGTGTCAGGGTTTTGCTAGAGTTTCTCTCTGGAGACTTTGTTAACACTTTCTACTGGAAAGTTCCGTTTGCATCTGTCGGCAAGTTCTTGTCTTCCTTCCTCGGACACATTCGGGCTATATTTCGACCTGTGGCTCCCCAGTTGCATTCCCTGGATGCCATTAGGTGTTCCTTCCTGTGAGGGATTGGGACCTTCTTTTTTATTTCTTTATTATGTTCTTGTGAACAAGCTTTTTGCAGGTCTTTGGGAAGCAGCTCAACTCTTCACACACCATTAAATACTTTTGGGGTGAATGGCGAACCATTAAATAAGATTGTTAATATCTTCTCTTAGTGCCATTATTTTAACATTCCTTTCCGAAATCTACTTCTTCTAGTGTTCTCTATTTTGTCCTTTAGTTTTATTTATGTTTTGTTGTTTTATTCAATCATCGGGATTGCAACCTCCACTACGATGACTCACCTGCTTTGCTATTTTTTTAACATTGTGAATAGCTCTTAGTTACTTGTGTGGAGAAGCATCCCCACTTGTGTTAGGTGAAGCTTTTGCACTGGATATCTTTCTCCCAGATGAGGACCCAGTTGAAACAGGGCTTCAACAGCAGCCGAGGGAGCTCAATTTGGAATGTGTTGTTATCGGAAAAATCATCACAAACAAATGAATCAGTGCTTCTACGGTATCTATTTCTCTAGAAAATGGATGGGGTATATCTAGAGACCTGGAAGTTTGTCAAGTTGGAGCCCCTATTTTTCTAATTCAGCTTTTGAGCTCACAAGAAATGCACACCGCCCTCAATCGAGGTCTTTGGCTTGTGACAAAACCACCTTATAATTCTGAAAAAAGGGGACCAAGATATGCCAGTTAACCAAGTGGTGTTTGATCAATATGACATATGGGTTAAAGCCATTAATCTTTCACCAGCTTTACAGATTCGAGAGATAGCTATCTTGATAGGTGACAAATTGGGACTATTCAAGGAGATGAAACCTCATAACTGATTTAAGGACTTTGGAAGGCCTACAAAAATCAAGGTAACTCAGTCTCCAATCTCCGATTAAGCCAGGTCTTCGTATGATCAGACTAAGGCAAGGTGAGATCTGTGTTGATTTCTAGTATAGTAAATTACCCCTAGTTTGCTATTCTTGTGGGTATTTTGGATACGAATCACGATCTTGTTAATGGCATTTGCTTGTGAAAAACATCCCTGACAGTTTCTTGAGAAGCATAGCCAAGCGTGCTTGAGGTAGATCTGCAGGAAGGTTTAAGGCAATTATGAGATACAGGGGAAGGATGATTTTCCACACTGAAAGGGTGATGCAGGCTGCCCTTAATCAGCCCCCAAGTTCTCCATGAGGCTAATAGCATGGAATTGTCAGGGACTTGGCCCTCTCCTGACTCAACAGTACCTACATAAGCTTTGTAGGAAGATTGGGCCCAACATGATTTTTCAACTTGAAACCAAACATCAAAATGCGAGAATTTTTAAAGTATCAAGGAAACTTAGTTTTGATAACTATTTTTGTGTGGATGCAATTGGCAATTCAGGTGGAACTGGTATAATGTGGAATGGTAATATCTCTGTAATAGTTCTTTCTTCTTCTTCTTCTAATATTGTTGACTTGATAATTGTGGTGGTTTCTTCTTATGTAGAGTTTCACTTGACACTCATTTATGGACACTCTCTGGTGGAGCAGCGAGCAAGAATTTGGGAGGAATTTACACAATTGGGTCTATCTATAAGTTCTCCTTGGTTAGTTCTAGGTGATTTTAATGAGATTCTTAATAATGTTGAGAAGTTAGGAGGCAATGGATAGATTTAGAAATGCTATTGAGTCTTGTAATCTTCTTGAGGTTAAATGCACGCGTCCAAAGTTCTCCTGGTCCAATAAAAGACAAGGGATTGATTTGGTCAAAGAATGCCTAGATAGGGTTTTCATCAATATGGACTTTCTTGATTTATTTGGAAGTATCCAAGGTTATAGACATGCTATGGTGGGATCAGATCATACCCCTTCAGAGGTCTCCCTACACCCAGCAAATAAACGCCCTATGAGATTTCATTAAGAGACCAAATGGGAAGATCACCTTTGTGAAATCCAGCCCTATCCTAACCCTGACCTTGACCCGAAAACCCAGTTGTTTGTAGGTCCGAAGACTTGGAGTAAAGGAAGAAACCAACTATGGGCCATCTCAGTAGAAGACATGGTGTTTGACCCAGAACCCATGGAGATTGATGATGGAGTTCCATACTTAGAAGTCTATGTAGATCTGGAAAGAAAGCTGCAGCTTGACGAAGGTGAGTCGAATTGATGGACTTGAAGTATAGTTAGATATGATTCGAAGGCATTTTTCTATACTAGATAAGTCATATGTTGTGTTGGGAGAAGCCCATGAGGTTTGGACTTGAGTTGGTCCTTCAATTCCCTGTTTGGGCCTTGCTAACCAACTTGGTCGATTGATTGGTCGACTGGGCCAATCGACCAAGTAGTCGACCAACAGGGTGTTAAATCCGAGAAAACCCAATTTTAGGGTTTTTCACTTTCTATTTAAGTTAACTTCGTGTTTCTTAGTATCCTCTGCCTCCAAAACACTCTAAGAACGTGGGAAGACTCTTCCAAAGCTCTCTTTGGTGATTTCGAAAGATCCTTGCTAGATCTGAAGCTTCTCATCTCCGATCTGTCAATCTAAGGTTAGTAATCTCTTTTGTGTTGTGAATTATTCTTCTAAGATCTTATTCTTGATTGAGATTGGGAAGAAGATGCTGCATTCTTGCAACCATCTCTCCCATGGTCTCATTCTTTTCTTAAAGCTTTATGATCATCAAAATAATCTTAACCCTAATCCTTGTAAGACCCTTTTGAAACCCTAATTTTACCCTTTTGATTTACTTTCTTAACATGATTGAATCCAATTCTCATGACGTACTTGTGTTTGATTTTTGATTACCTTCTTCTAGGATGAGATCTAATCATCCCTAGTCTTTTCCGTGATTTCATAGTATATTTTTCATCGAATTCTAGGGTTTTCACCCAATTGAGGAAACCATGATTTCAAATTGGAAGGTAGTGTTTTTAATCATTATTAAGGCCTAATCTATACTCCTTTAGTGTTAGAATATTGTTCTAAAGGTTTCCTCCAAGTTTCGTGAAGTTTTGAATCTTGTAGATTGAGTTTCGGATTTAAATCCACTGATTTGCTTCGTACTTACTGACTTAGTTGGTCAATTGGTTGGTCGACTGGGTTAGTAGACCAACCAATCGACCAAGCAAGTCAGTAGCCCTGTTTTTCGCTCAGTTTGATTCGTTTGCTCTCCAATCTTTTAGGCTTCTTTCCTAATGTTGTATCCATGATTGTTAAGGGTTTATTTGCTAGGTTTGGAACCTCTCTCTTTAATCTTTGGATAATCATCAACGCTAATTAAGGTAAGGACAGTTATCTTCATAATGACATAGACTGCGTGTATGTTGGTTTCTGATTTCGGAAACTCTTAGATTCACTATTGATTTTGTACTTTTTATTTATGATGTACTATTGTAAGTACAACAGCACTTTACTTATTTTTTCTCTTTCATTATTCAAGTATATATATATATATATATATGCATGCTTACTCATGTATGTTGTTAATGAATTAATCATGTTTTTACATATTCTCTTATATGATGAGATGTCAGTTATGTATGATGTGAATGATCTGAGAATGTGATTGATTAGGTATGATTTGGGATTGGGAAATGTCCTTTTGACATTTCTGTCCTTGGACATCGGAGGGAATAGTATGTGATGTTCTCCGAAGATGCCCATCGACGCTTTCCCAGATTATTGGATGTCATACTTAGGGCTGTCTAGCAGTGTTTGGCTAGGATGTCCACGTTATATCAGACCCGATTCGGAAGGGTATTGAGACCGAACGACCCGTGGTAGCAATGGGGATTCATAGGCGCTCAAGACTGGTAACCAACCCGTGAGAGGACATGAATCACATTGTGGGGGCCATTTATTGGTAGGGTTGCATATAGTAGACTTGGGCTCATGGGGCTCAAGATCGATAACCAACCCGTGAGAGGACATGAGAGCTTCCCGTCTATTATATGTGGATGATCAATAGGGTTGTGAGTCCGTAGTCAGGGACTATGTTGACTTTAGTGTGAAGGATACCGGAAAGGATCGCCAGGGGAGATGAATGGACGTATCTGGAACTGAGTTGATATGACTAAGTAGATGACATGCATTGGGCTAGGCTTAACCTTGACATGCACCAGTACTTAGACTAATGGTGGTGTGAGAGAGCGGTGACCTAACCCCCAGCCATGGATTGTCCGGAGGGATGGAGGACCCACTACCAATCGGCGTTGTGAGATGAGACCTTCCTAAAGAAGTATGGTGCTCTAACTTAAAGCATGTCTGCCTATAGAGACCAGCATACATACATTTTAGATGCATACATATATTGTCTGACTCATATTGCATTGCATTTTGTTATGTTCTGCAACATGTTATTTATGTTGTTATGATTTAACTTGCCTCACTGAGTTCATTTGAACTCACTCCTTTTTGTGCAACCTTTTGTGTAGATTCCTCTACAGGTACTGACTACTATGAAGAGAAATATGAAGAAGCACCAGTTGAAGAAGTGTACTACACGCAAGGTGCTGGCTACAATGAAGATCACATTGATGATCCCACGTTTGGTCACGGTGCGTACTACAATTAGACCAAATGTGGAGTGGGAACGTCTTAGTTGGATTGATGAAGTCCACTATTTTGAAGACATTATCTATAGAGTAGAAGATTCTTAGTTTAGTTTGATTTCCATTCCTTTACTTTCTTTTGAGAACACTTGTATTTCTTTTAGACTTACGTGCTACATTTCTGCTATAACTGTGGAGTGAGATTCTGCCTCACTCTACTCCTTTTTTATGTTTACATCTGGTATCATTTTTTTGCACTCTGATTATACTATTATTCTTTTCCTTATTTGGATCTCTTATTTATAATATTTACACCTTGATTATATCTGTTCATGATTACGTTGTTGTCTATGTGGGAGGATGATTTCCTCGATACTTGATCTTCGGGGCTATGGATCACACACTCGGGTATGCCAGATAGGGTACCGGCTGGGTGGATGTGACAACCTTCACCTTACTTCTCAAATTTTCATTGGTTGGAACTTACCCAACTTTGGCTCCCCTTCATACAAATTGCATCAAAAGATCAAGAATTGCACAAAATCCTTAAGGCTATGGAGTAAAGATGTTTTCCATAATGCCTCAAAGGAAATTTTTAGGTTATCTCAACTATTGAAAGAGTGTCAGACCAAATGTGTCTAAGGATTCTTGTCACGCCCTCCCCCCCCTATCGCCCCCCCAACCTCACCTCCCCTAACATCTACTGCATCTCTCTCTTTTCATTTCGTTTTTCTTCTTTTCCCCTTTCTTCTCTTCTTCTTCCTCTTTCTTTTTCTCCCTTTTCCTCCTTTTTTTTCTTCCCTTCCTTTCGCCTTTCTCCCTCTTTTTTTTTCCCTTTTTTCTTCTTCTTCTTTCTCTTTTCTTTCTTTCTTTTTCCCTTTCCTTCTTTTCCTTTTTTCCTTTTCTCTCTTGTTGTCTCTTTCTTTTTCTCCTCTTCTTTGGTCCCTCCTCCTCCCTTTTTCTTTTCTCTCCTCTTTCTCTTCTTTTTCCTTCTCCCTGCCCTTTTTCCCCTCTCTCCCCTTTTTTCCCTTCGTAAACCTAGCCAATGCGTCTTCTCTTGTTACATCGTCATCCGGATCTTCCATTCCTCGTCCCCGATCCTTTCCGTATCCTTCACACTAGAGTCCGTATCCTATGGCCCCCAACTCGGACTCGGACTCATCACCCTATTGATCATCCACATATGGTAACGGAGCTCTCCGTCCTCTCCGTTGGTTCCGGTCTTGCGCCCGTGAGCCCAGTCTATCATATGCACCCTACCATATGGCCCCCACTGTGATTCTGTCCTCTCACGGTTGGTTCCGGTCTTGGCCCCATGAATCCCCTTGCTCCACGGTCGTTCGGTCTCTCCCCTCCGTTAGGGTCCTCGGACATCCTGCCAACACTACTAGACAATCCTGATATGTCATCCCGTTGGAGGTGTCCGAGGGCATCTCCGGAACATCCCATAATATTCCCGTGTGTCCAAGGACGGAGTGTCGAAGGACACCTCTCCTTTCCAAACCATCGTAAGCATACACTGCATCAATTCATATCATCACATATATGGTAACTACATATTGGAAAGAATCGGTATTACATCCTTGTATAACATTGGTAGTAAATCATACATGAATCAATTCATATGAATAGTAATGCTCGTAATCGTTATCCTGTATATCATTGTAGAATCTAATTTAGGAAACATATTCTGATATTCATATGAACTAGATTCTGCTATCTTGTATTGGAAATAACCATCCTTCCTTTTATAACTCCAAAAGGATCCTAAGAAATCAGTAAGATCTTGGCAAACTTGGAGAAGGTCCTAAACGTATATACAACATATTGGAAGATCCCTCGAATATATCAAACATCCCGCCTTGGTTCGCTCTTGGTGTGGTCTCGACCAATCTCACCAATCGCCTCAGCCTATAAAATCGTTTTAAGATATGAAATCCGATTTGGTGGTTCAAAGGGTCTAATCAGGGGTGCTACTCGTGTATTCTAGCATATGGGGACCTCAACACTAATCATCAGGTATCAAGATCCAAATTAGGAACAGTTCCATATTAACTCAAACATGTCTTGTGTTTGAAATAGAAACGGACAGACTATGGAGGATGGATCTTGCTTTCGGTAATGAACACATGAAAACATGCATGGTCTTCATGGAATAAGGCTTAGAAGCATAAATCTAAATAAGGAAATAAACCTACCATATATGTAACTATCATGCATCATGAGAACACATAGTAAGGTAGAGAGAACAACTAGAATTCTTGGATTATGGATCATGGAAAGAAAACACAACCATTAACCACTAACATGATCAATGAAAGAAGATCCAGAGATCGTTCGATTAGAAGTTCGAGTTATCTGGTTTGTCATGATCCTTCAAGCTTGCATGATCTGGTTAAGATCATTGTTCTAGCCTTAAATCCTTAGGATGATCATGAGACATGTTCGGTGTTTGCCGGGTGCCTCTCTTCTCGTCTCACTCAAAGGAAAGAAAACAGTGGAGGAGAAAAGAGAGTAGCATCCTTTTGATGCAAAGAGAGTTCCGTCCTCGAAACCCGGTGCGGGTGCTTCGGTCTTTGGTTCTTCCGGGGTTTGGGGCCTCGGTGCTCGGGTTGGACTTAAATAGAGCGAATCCCTAATTCCAAGACCCTCTTGGTCGTGGTTGGTCGCGGTCCTCGCCAATCGCCCATCGCCGGCCACGGTTGGGTCGTCTCCACCTGGGTTTTGCACACGTCGTGACTTACCTTGGTGAATGCCTTCAACCGATAGAGGCACTCCGTCCATCCTTTGATCTTCATCGTTCGGTTTCCATAAATGCCTCATCATCCTTTCTGGATTCGCCGCACCGTCCTCTCGGGGAGAGGGCTCCGGGCACGGACCTACACCACAACAACAAGGTTTCCGGGTCAAGGTTAGGGCTGGGTTTCACAATTCTGCTAAGGAAGAAATTGAGTTGAAAAGAGAAATTGAGAAACAACTATTAGCAGAAGAAAAATTTTGGTGCCAGAGATCTAGAGTCCAATGGTTACAAGAAGATGATAGAAACACAAAATTTTTCCATGCTTCCACTGCACAAAAGAAGTAGGAAAATTCTATCACAAAAAGTAAAGATCATCTGGGTAATTGGTTGTCTAAAGACTCTCAAATCAATTATGCAATATGGTCTAATTTCAATTTCCTTTTCACCACTTCTCACCCTATCCCTCCCCAGGAGTTCCTCATAAGCACTCCTGCATGCATTGTAGCTTCAGATATCTCTCTTCTTTGCTCACATTTTTCTCCTGATGAGATCCACCCTCAGGATGTCTCTCACTTTAGACCCATCAGTCTATGCACTACTTGTGAAACCCAACCCTAACCTTGACCCAAAAACCCTATTGTTTATAGGTCCAACAACCCGAAGTAAAGCGAGAAGTCAGCTATGGGCCATCCCAGTGGAAGACTTGGTGACTAGCTTTGAATCCATGAGTGTTGATGACAGTGTTCTATTTATGGAAATTGAATCTTGATGAAGATCGGATTAGTTGATGGACTTGGAGTGCTCTCTATCATGGTTCGAAGGCATTTCTACCTATTAGGTAAGTCACTTGGTGTGTGTGCAAAACCCCTTTATGTTTGGATTTGATCTGAGCCCTCAATTCCCTGTTTTGGACTTGCTGTTCTGATTGGTCGACTAATTGGTCGACTGGACCAGTCAACCAATCCAATCAACCAATGGGTTCTGTCTTTTCTAATTAGGTCTTGCTTGCTCTATTTAAGTCCAATCTCGAGTCTACTTCGTATTTTCTGCCTCCAAACTCTTTGGAACGAACCAAAGACCTCTGCAAGTCATCTCCCTTGCGTTCTAGGTGTTTATCTTGACGGATCTTCGTCAAAACTCATGTTCTTACACAAAAAGGTATGTCTACACTCTCTTCTTCTTCATCATCTTTGTTTCTTTCCTTTTTGGGTTGAGACAGTAGAGAAGATGCTGCATTCTCTGTTGCAAACATCTCTGTACTTATCTCTCATGATCTTCCTAAGGATTAATGGCTAAAGCAATGTTCTTAATCATGATCATTGCAAGCTTTTGAAGGAATCATGATCTAAATCATGATTTTGTCTTCGTTCATCTTTGATTTAAATTCTGATCTTCTCAGATCTATTTTATTGATCATATTAGTAGTCAATCGCTGTGTTTTCTTTACATGATCCATGGTCTATCAATCTCTAGTTGTTTCTCCTTTATCATACCATGCTTTCTTCAAGAATCATGACTAATACATCTATGGTAAGTTTTGTTTCCTTATTTAGATCCATGTTCTTCAGTCTTAGATCTATTTTCTTAAAGATTTATGCATGCCTTTCATGATTTCTTTATCAAAATCAATGATCCATCATCCTATTGTTCTAGTCTATGATTTGTACTTTGAATTCTTCAAGAACTATGATTGATCTAATTATGGTAACTTTTGTTTCCTAATTTGTAACTTGAAGACTTGATTCGATTAGTGTTTTGAAGTCCTCTATATACTAGGATGCTATCATAGTAGTTTACCCTTTGTTTGGTACCCTTTTGAACCACCAAATTCGGTTCTTTATTCTCAAAACTCTGATTTTGAAGGCCACTGTCTCTGTTGGTCGACTAATTGGTCGACTGAGACAGTAGACCAATCCAATCAACCAATGAGTACAGCAACTCCAGATTTGGTCTGTTTTGGATGTTTTGATATCTTTCCTTTTAGGGATCTTTCCTAATATGTTGTATACACTTGTTTAGGACCTTCTTCTCAAGTTTGTCAAGATCTTACTTGAATTCTTAAGATTCCTTTGCGAGTTATATAAGGTAAGGATGGTTACTTCCTTAACAACATAAATTGTATATCTTAGTTTCTATATTCGAATATTGTTAGTTTATTTCTTTAATTAGATTCTTACAATGTTATACTGCTATTCTATTGTCTTGATATCAGTAGCATTACTTGTTTATATTAAATTGACTCATGTATGATTTACTTACCAGTTTTATACAAGTTGAATGTTATTATTGATTTCTTTCCATATATGAAGTTACCATATATGTGATGTTATGGATTGATGCTTGTGTATGCTTAAGTTATGGTTTGGAAAGGGGAGGTGTCCTTTTGACACTTCTGTCCTTGGACTACTACGGGAATATTATGGGATGTTTCCGGAGATGCCCTTGGACACCTTCCTAAACTGTTGGATGACATATTTAGGACTGTCTAGTAGTGTTTCGCTAGGATGTCCCGTTATGTCAGACCCTAATCGGAGGGGTATTGAGACCGAACGACCCGTGGTAGCAATGGGGATTCATGGGCGCTCAAGACCGGTAACCAATCTATGAGAGGACAGGAATCACATTGTGGGGACCATTTCTCGGTAGGGTTGCATATGGTTAGACTTGGGCTCACGGGCGCTTAAGACTGGTAACCAACCCGTGAGAGGACGTGAGAACTTCTCGTTTACCATATGTGGATGACCTATAGGGTTGATGAGTCCGTAGTCAGGGACTATGAGGACTCTAGTGTGAAGGATACCAGAAAGGATCGCCAGGGGCGAGGAATGGACGTATCTGGATCTGACTTGATGTAACTGAGTAGGAGACTTGCATTTGGCTAGGCTTTGACCTTGACATGCGCCGGTACTTAGACCAATGGTGATGTAAGAGAGTGGTGACCTATACCACCAACCATGGAATGTCCCGAGGGATGCCGGACCCACTACCAAAAGGCGTTGTGTGATGAGACCTTCTTAAAGAAGTACGGTGCTATGACTTAAAGCATGTCTGCCAATAGAGACCAGCATACATAGAGTTAGAATAGTATTGCATCATGTATTTCATATCATATAGCATTTTACTTTGCTTTGAAATCCTGCTATATATGTTGATATGGATTAACTGCCTTACTGAGTTTCTTTGAAACTCATTCCTTTTGTACAATGTTTTGTTAGACTACTCTACAGGTTCTGAGTATCATGACTGCTCGTATGAAGAAGCGCAAGGAGAAGAGGCATATCTCCAAGAAGGTGATTGCGGTTACGACAATTACACTGAAGATTCCGCGGGTGGTTATGCTACGTACGATGCTTAGTCCGACCATAGAGTGGAAGCGCCCTTGTGCCATTTTTGAGATTTATACTTGTAGAGATGTTGTCTATAAGATTGAGAACAATTTAGTTACCTATTGTACCTGCTATTGGAATTAGATTTCATTCTGTTTCTTTTCTTTTAGAACTACTATTCCGCTGGTTGTAGAGTGGGATTCCGCCTCACTTTACTTATTGATTTAGACACTCTGATTATCTTTCGTACTCTAATTATATACATGGTGTATTCTTTCCTTATTTGGATCTTTGGTTTATCTTTTGCACATTGATTATTATTGTTCATGATTATGTTATTGTCTATGTGGGAGGTTGATTACTCGATACTTGGTCTTTGGGCTGTGGATCATACACTCGGGTATGCCAGGTAGGGTACCGCTGGGTGGATGTGACACTACTCCATATAAAGTCATAGCTAAATGGTTGGCTAATCGATTCAACCCATCTTGAGTCCATTATTAGTCAGACTCAAAGTGCCTTTGTTCCAGGTTGTGTCATTTCTGATAATATATATCTTGCTCATGAGTACTTACACTTTATGCACAAATCCAACCAAATTTGGGTATATGGCTCTTAAGCTGGACCTTTGAAAGGCTTATGACAAATTAGAGTGGTCATACATTGAATATACTTTGAGACATCTAGGGTTTGATTTTAAATGGGTTCAATGGGTTATGCAGTGCATCACCACTATTGAATATCAAATCAAAATCAATGGTGCCCTATCCAAACCTATTGTGCCACAAAGAGGGATCAGATAATGCTTCCCATTAAGCCCTTACATTTTTATCCTCTGCCAAGAGACTCTTTCACAAAGGCTTAGTTCCAATTTAGGTATCCCTCGACTATCAAGTTTTAGACTCTCCCGTTTTGCTCCAGAAATTAACCATCTCTTTTTTGCTGATGATAGCATGATCTTTTCCCCTGTATCTATCTCTAATGCATTACAGATAAATGTTTTGTTGTAAGATTATGAACAAGTCTCTGGCCTTCACATTAATCCTGAAAAGTTTGTTGTTCTATTTAGTACTAGAACCCCTCATGATCTCCGAACTGATATAGTCTCTACTATTGATATTAAAGAGGTCAATTCTCATAGAACTTATCTGAGTCTCCCTTCCTCTATTGGAAAATCTAAAGTGCAGATTTTCTTTTTTATTTTGAAGCATCTAGATTCTAAATTATATGGGTGGAAGGGGCGATTGCTTTCTCATGCAAGGAAGGAGATATTAATCAAAGCAGTAGCATTTTCTCTTCCTATCTATGCTATGTCGCGTTTTCTCATACCCAATGAAATTTGCAAACAAATGAATCAAAGGATCCAACAATTTTGGTGGAAAAATGATCAGGGAAGGGGTATTCATTGGGTAAAATGGGAAACCCTATGCAAGGGCAAAAGAGATGGAGTCTTGGGGTGTAGGGATGTACACTGTTTCAACAAAGCTCTCATTGCCAAATAAAGTTGGAGACTTTTAACCAATCCAAACTCATTATGGGCCCAAGTGATGCATGCAAAATACATCAAAGACATTCCGTTTTTTGAATGTCGTGTCCCAAATAATTGTTCATGTGGTTGGAGAAGTATACTGTCTGGGAAGGATATTCTCAGATAAGGCATTATTAGGCAAGTGGGAAATGGTGCTAATGTGCATATTTTTAAGGACCCATGGCTTCTTTCTTTGCCTTTCCATGGCATTAGTAGTGCCCCTTTGGGACACAGTCCAACTTGGGCATAGGAGCTTATTGATTGGGACACTTGCCATTGGAAACTATCTTTGCTTCAATCTCTATTTTCTCTAGGTGAGGTTAAAGTTATTTTAACAATCCCTATATTGTCTCCTGATACTCTAGACTCTTGGATATGGGATAAAACAAAGGATGGTAAGTTCACTGTGAAGTCTGCTTATTATCAATGTTTAGCTATGGCTGATGACCAAGGTAATGTTGCTTCTTCTTCATCCTCTTCAATGTATTGGAAAATCATATGGCATATTCTTACTCTTCCAAAGATTAAACAATTTTTGTGGCAATCCTCATATGAGGCTATTGCAATTGGGAACTCCCTCTTCTTAAGGAATGTTTCACTTACCACACTTTGTTTAATTTGTGGTCATGATTCGGAGAATGTATGTCATGCCTTGTTTTTTTGTCGTCATGCAAAAGAGTGTTAGAGACTATCTCCCCTTCATATTAATACATCTGATTTGATAGGGACAAATTTATTGGATTGGATGGAATTTATCAAAATAAAGTTCAATGGTCATGACAATTTAAGCCTAGTGAATTAGATGTGGAGTGCCTTAGTTTGGTGTATATGGAATACTAGGAATGCAACACTCTTTAAAGGGATTGATGCTTCTATAATTCATACAATGACTACCTTCTCTTATCTCTATGTAGATATACAATCGCATATTATGAAATTTCAAAGGGCTCATGGGGAACCTTATCCAAGGCCTAGTCATATTATTTCCAAAGAACTTGCTCTTTTTCAAATTTTTGTTGATGAATCATGGGATATTACTTCACACAAAGGAGGTAAAGGGTGCATCATGTGATTATAATGGTGGTTTTGTAGCGGCTCAAAGCAGATGTGAACATAGTGCTTCAGCAACCTTAGTTGAACTTGAAGCCATTAGAGAAGACATTATTCTGGGCTGTTTAGGAGCGGTTGATTTGCATATTCATTCAAACTGTTATCATGTTATTAGTGCTCTCCAAGGTCTCAAATCATCTGTAGATTGGATGTGTCTCAATTTAGTTATAGATATTTGAGCAAATTGCATGGGCACCCCAAAATGGAGGCCTAAAAGCACTGATACCCCACTTTATGTTTAAAAAACACATAGATTCTATTCCGTTAGAATGGTTAATTGTACAATTAAAAAGACCATTATACACTCAGTTAAACTTACTCTCCATTATCCCCTAACCTAAGGACTCACTCTCCATGGTTCATTCTCTCCTCTCTCAGCTCTCTGCCTCTCCCTATTCTGCTCCAGCAACATCGACCTCACCGCCTCAACCTACTTCTCTGCACCTAACCGAAAATCACTACTCTCTGATGATTTGGATGAACCATTTGTTGACCTTCATTAATTTACTCATGATCAATTTTTTATTTCAAACCTCTGTTCAGGATGTCCTTGAATCATGTATCAGAGCCTCTGTTCATCAACCCTAATTTGTTTCACTGTGATTATGAATGCATTTTTTTTTCTTACTGCCTTTTTTTGCCAAAACCCTAGTAGTTTTGCAATGTGTTTTTTATGTGGATCAAAAGAGCAACTAATCATGGATGATTCAAGTGTTTACTTAGGCATATCTTCTTGCAAGATGGCTTCTTCCTATGCCTAATCATTCCCGATCAGTTGTTCTTTCTGTTCATTCAGAGCATGAACCCGAACATTTGCAACCTCAAAAGATCTTCGATGTTAACATTTCTCTTTCAATCGCCAAGCTCCTCAATCGTCTCCATCTCCTACTTCGAGAGAATCATTGGAGCCGGTGAAGAAGAAGCATAATTTGAAATTTTGAAAAAATTAAATGAAGTTTCCCACGTTCTAGAGCTGGTTTGATTCTTCTCCCCGATTTTGCAATTTTTGAGTTGCAACATAGCTCATGCGTTTGATTACTCTTCCCAGATTCTGTGTAATTTGGAGAAACAACAACAGTAATGCTTCTTTTCTTGTGAGGACTACCCACTAGCCAGTTAGATAAGACTCATAAGACTTTAGTGTTTTTTATCAACTCAAGTGCACAAGGTTTTCTGCTTGGAAGAATGGAGATCAGAGTCGATATGTTTTTCCATTTCTTCTCGATTTTCAAGCTTGAAATAAAATGATTTCATTTTTTCTATTTGGATGAAAAACTTCTTTCTATTCGGATGAACCATTCATATAACTAATGTAGTTTCTGAAGGGTTCCATTGTTCTCCTTTTTGTATGTAAATTCAGTCAGCCGGCTAATTGCACAGAAACCCTAAAAGCAAGATCGCAGTACAATTTCTTCTCCTTTCTTTGTGTTTTCTGGTAAGGATCTTACCGTGGATTCTAACCCAGTTAAAGAAACACTTGATACATGCATAAATTTCAAGGCAGCTAATTCATTTATAGGAGAGACAGTGAGGCTTGTCTCTGTCGGAGCTGGAGTGGGATGAGATGAGAGTGGAGTGATAGGGGTATTTTTGGAATTAAAAAAAATATAAACTGGGGTTTAACGGTTTTCACTAACAGAACGGGCTAATGTGTCCAATGTAAACCCAACTTTGGGGTGTTTTTGTTTTTCAAAGATAAAATGTGGTGTCAGTGCTTTTAGGGCTCTATTTTGGGATGTCTGTGCAATTTGCTCTAGATATTTTGAAGCGCTATTCTTCTTTTCCTAGGGTTTCTTACAATTATATTCTTAGGATTGGTAATGGCTTTATGGATTTTCTTGCTAAGGGTGCTTGCAGATTATATTTAGATCTTGGTGGGGTATACCACCGTTGTTTATTGTAGATTCCTCTCGTTTGTACATGTGTTTTTGACCTAAACTCTTTGATTTAATACTACGTTGAACTTTTGTTTTGACAAAACAAAAAAGTGACCATACCCCACTTCCCAAGCGACACTTTCTCAAACCCACTCACATTTAATATCCCCGTTGACCCACGCCGCCTATAAGAGTTTGTGAGTTGTGATCTTGATCTTTAATTGCCAATAAAATGTTGTTGCTTAAACAAAATCGGATTGTGGAATCTGTCTTCTGAATTCTAAACCTTGATTTTAAATTCTTCAGGCTTTTTAAATCTGAAGAGGATCATTGTCTGACGGTTTTATTGTGAAATCTTCGAAGATGTTTACTTTTCCAGACGCTCAAACCATCAGAGACTTCGATTTGTCACTCATCATTTGAAGAATACTCTTGTGGATCGGTTCAAGCAGGCTTTTTCTGCAAATAGTAAAATGTCGAATTTGAAGATGTCCTTTCAGTTACAGTGAAGTCGGCTAATGGAAGAAATCTTGGAAATCTGGTCCATCCTCATAAAAAAGGAGTCAAATCAGAAACACCAGCAACCCCAGCCTTCCAAGTTCAGAATTCAACATTACTTCGATTGCTAAACTCAAAATGTCCACCAACATCTCAAAGTGCCAAAACTCCCCAACTCCTACAAACTTCAGACCTCCAATATCCCTCTTAGACTACACCTCCTACAAATCTTCCCACAATCCCTACGGTTGAAAGTGATAAATACTGTTGAGGTTTCTAAGACATTTCGATCTATATTGTTACCGTCGTCACAGCCGTCGCGGTTGCCACTGCCGTGGTTGTTGCTGTTTTCACTGTTTTACTCGCGGTCGTCATAAAAAATTGTTCCCTTCTCTATCGAATTCTTGGGTAAGAATGTTAGTGAGAATAAAAGCTGATGAGACTGTAATCCTTATATTGTCTGTCCAATTAAAGTTTTATGTTATAAAAGCTGATGAGACTGTAATCCTTATATTGTTTGTCCAATTAAAGTTGTATGTCGAACCTAAAAAGGTTAATGATTTTTGAAAAGTTATTTGTGATAATTGCTTGGATACCCATGAGCTGTTTGGTGAAATGTTTATATGACCATCTGTATCAAGGAGCTATGATACTTGGTATATTTCCAACCCGCTTATCATCTTTATGGATTACGAGGAAGACACTTTTTTGGGATTTTATTCTCTGAATTTCCTCCTGTAACCGTTTTGCTGCTTCATCACTTCTCTGTTTTTGTCTCAAAGTTGAGATTGTGCAGCTTGCTTTTTCTTCAACTCTGAGACCTGTAGTGGGGAAAAAAAGGAGAAAAATAAATAAATTCAGTTCTAGAACATGTGAAGTAAGCTAGGAGAACACCTAAGTAGGGGTACTAACCTGAACTTCAAGGTAACTTGTGAGCACCATCATCAGAAGCAGAAGAAAAGTTTATGAGGTTATTCTCTGAAATTAGCTGTATGGCTTATTTGGTTGCTACTTTTTCAACAATCACTACTGGTCCTTGTCTCTAGTTCATTTATTTGGGTTCTTCCAAATCATCCTTTTTGATTTGGTACATTACAGAGAAGTTAGTGGGACTAGTTTGGGGTTTTATCTTTGTTTGTCCATGTAAATGATAGTTTGTCTGCTAGAGTTGAGATCTTTTGTTGTGTACTCATGTTCAGTTTTCTGAGATGATAAGTTTGGCTTGTTGGGCCCTTGGGGTCATTTCATCTATGTTGGGTACATTTAGGTAGGTTTTCATCTCTTGGAGGTGGTTGTGGATGGCTCCTACAGCAGTACCTCAAATCATGAATTTGAATTTTTCACTTGATCATTGGGGTATTGTTGATGCACCTTATCTATGTTAGCTACTTGCTAGCGGGACCATATATAGGTAAAAATGCTCTTTTGCACAACTCTATGGGACGCTGCATAAATTGTATCAGTTCGTTTGATTATTTGTAAAAAAGAAGAAGGAATGCTTACAGGCAGGAAACAAATTACTCAGCTCCTCTATTTGTATCAATGCTGACTGTACCTTGATGCACAGGGCATGGGATACATCGTGTGCTAGCGATCTGTGCAGAACTTAAACCCACAACATATCCACTCAAGTGATGATATGGCTCATATCATATCAGTATAATGCTTATGAGAATTGTATTCCAGAAATATGTCAATAAACTTAATTCTCCAATTCCTGTTGTCATGATTGGAGGGGTCAAACAGTGCATACAAATGCATTTCTTCAATTACAAACATTTAAGCCTGGATTAACTGGTTTGAGAATTAAAATTCAAATGCTAACCGGAGTCATTGGCATAGTTGTCCAGTTGTCCGTCAGGTGTTAAGGAAGATTTCTGGACCTGTGCTGTTGATCATGTTTATCGTGTTTCTTTGACATAGTTGTTCATATATTGGCTCTCAGGCTATGAGCTTGAACTAGGTTCCTCTTATTGATAGGAACTTGCTTATTTTCTCTAGGAAACACCTATGACGCTGAGCTGTAGCTGCAATGCTGCTGGCACGGGTGAGCTCCAGGAGATTCACGTGCAGTGGATTTTTGTTAAGATTAGTTCATGTCTTTGTGATTTTCTTGATGGATAAGTTGCTTCAAGTAGATAGAAAACCCAAATCATACTTGAAATTTCACTTCTGATTTCTATTTTCTGGGTAACATCTTAGACTAATATAACTTAGCGCTTTTTTTTTTTTACTTGAAATTTCACTTCTGATTTCTATTTTCTGGGTAACATCTTAGACTAATATAATTCTTAGCGCTTTTTTTTTTTTGGGTGTTTTCCGGGTATATTTTGAGAATGTGTTGGTTGATTAATGGAAGCTGTAAATTTTAGTTGCCTCTTGTAGCCATACTGTCATTACTGTTATTTTGGTTTGACTCAGTCGTATTGACTCTTTATTTTCTTGACTTCATAAATTCTTAGAAGAGTGAAGCAAGTTAGATATCTCTCACATCCCCTTTTTTGGGTCCATTCTTTACTTGAAGAATGATAAGTCATATGCTCCGGCATAGGAAATGCGTTGAATAACTGTTGGATGCTGTTGAAATGAAGTAAGTTGTTTTTTTTTTTACTTCTAATAAGCGTATTTGGTATTTTTTGTTGCTATCCTTCCCCCCTCTCCCCTAGAAAAAATAAAAAATAAAAAAATAAAAATTTGGGTTTATAGATACATTGCTAGTGGGATTACCACACATATATTATGAATTATTATCAATTTGTGTATATTAGAAAGCTGGGATAGATGGTGAAAATGTAAATAGTATATGATAACTTTTAAATGAGGGAAATTCATAAATTGGAGGTATTTATTTACATGGGCACGAGGGAGATAAGTTTAGGAGTATTTATTGTGCTTAAATTAAGAATCATGTTGAAGGTGGAGAATGCACTTGTAGGCATTCAAACTCTGGATTTTAATTTTTATGCAATCTGTATATTTGCAGAGATGATTGCCTGTTGCTGGTCCAATTTTTTTGATATCCAGTAATTGGCTTTTTGTATTGGTATATTGTTATTCATCTTAGGTAATTACCAATATCTGGTAATCAGATATATTGCGTTGATATAATTTATATATATAGTCTTTTAGAAATTATCATTGTTGTATTCCATATGGTGCATATGTAAGGTGCCTTGTCATCCAGGTACCCCTTCAAATGGCTTGGGTTGCCCAATTGCCATGACAACCATGGTATGAATGATGGCTTAGCTCAGACTGCTATGGTTGTCAATCCTCAATCTCCTGACTGAAGAGTTTGGTTTACTGCTTTCGTTTTGTAAGTGTTGTTCATGCAACTAATTACAGACGCCTATTGTATAAATGGGTGAAGCACAGTTTGTTGTTTAACATTCATATTTACATGAAATATCCTGTTCAAAAGCCATTTTCTGTGAGAGCATTGTACTTGTTCCCTGCATAGCAAACAGCCAACCAACTGTTTCTCTTTGACAAGGGCCAATCCAGTGCTGAAGGCTTCTGCACAAGCAGAGTCCAAGGGGCAATTTTCCTACTCAGCTTTACCCCAGTAATTTTCTCTTTGATGTAGTACTTAAATCTTACACACTACTCCTATGTCGTGTTTTTGCACTAATTCTTTTCCTTTATTATTGAAGAACATGTGTCTGAGGATTCAGCAATTCTATAGAACTACCTCTTTATCCTATAATTTCTCTCTCTACATCTGTTGATAACTGCTTTACCTTTCATGACCTGGTAAGCCATTGTATGTTGTGTATTTTTCATTGACAAACTATGCTTTGCCTACAGGTTTTCTCTTATCATGAATCCTAGTAACAGAAGAAACTACTGCCGAAATTGCTTTGCACAGCCAAGAAACAGAAGGTTACTTTTGCATAGCCGCAATTTCCACCATCAATCAGGCAGTCATTTCTGTCAGTTTGGTCAATGTACAAAAACTGTAAGGGAGGGAACCCCTTCAATTCTTCAATCTAGTTCCCTACAGCACTGGTTTAAAAATTGGCAGGAACAAAGAAAGCGTAAATTGACTGCAAGCACCTTTGGCGGAGCTGTTGGATTCTGGCCACGCCGAAGGGTCCAGCTCTGGCTGGAAAAGCTTGGGGCTATTGAGCCTTTCACTGGGAACCTTGCTACCTGTTGGAACAATATAAACGAAGAGAAAGCACTTGAATGGTATAAGCTGATAACAGGAAATAGTGTCTCTTTTCCTGAATTTCAGATCTATGGGATGAAGAATCGTGAAGATGAATGGCTTGCAGCCTCACCTGATGGGGTGGTCGACCAGACTGTTTATGGTTTACCTTCTCGTGGGGTGCTGGAGATTAAGTGCCCATTTTTTGGTGGTGACATAAAGAAGGCTTTCCCATGGAAACGGATCCCTCTTTATTGCATTCCACAAGCTCAGGGATTAATGGAAATATTGGACCGTGACTGGATGGATTTCTATGTCTGGACTCCTAATGGGAGCAGTTTATTCAGAGTAAACAGAGATGTAGAGTACTGGATACTTCTGAAGGTTGCTCTATCTGACTTTTGGTGGGAACATGTCCAACCTGCAAGGGAGCTCTGCAGCAAGTCTCACATCTCAGATCCTCTTGTTCAGTTGAGATCACTCAAGCCAACACCAAGGCATGAACTTTGCCCTGATATTGTCTATGCTAGCAAATATCTTGTTGACAATTCCAAGTTATTAATGCGAGAAATTCATGGAAAACTTGTAAACTGAGGTATCATCAAATTTTCTGGAGTTTAAACATAAATTGAGTTTTCAACTCCAGACATAGAAAGATGTTCACACGCACTATCTGAATGTTGCACATTGGAATTTATTTCCTTAAAACTACTGCGCAGCTAAACAATTGAGAGGAGAGATGAAAGATCGGAATTTACATAATGGAGTCTTGGCTGTTGAGAAAAGGACAAATGTCTTTCACCTTATGAATTGAATGTGGAATTGGCTTCTCTGTGTGAGCTACTAGAGGATAAAAAATTGTAATGTGTAAGAATGGTACATGATGATTTGGGTGGTACATAATGTGAAGGGTTTCCAATCTTTTCAAATGGGAAGAAGATATTTTAGTTGATCTTTATTTTAGAATTTAAAGTTGCATCAGTAGTCACTTTCGTGGAAAAGGATCCTCAATAGCGAATGAAGGGAAGAAGAGAAGGCAAATGGTTTTCACCATGTAAATTTAATCTGACTCTTTTTATTTGAGTCACTAGTTGGAGGATTAATATTTATACCAATTGGATGTGACGAGCAATATTTCCTGTTTCTGCAAGGGATCAGAAGATGATATATTTGACTCTCTCTACTGGTGTTCGGAGTTGCACCTTTAGTCACTTTGATGGCAATCAGGAGTTCGATTATGACAACAGTTGGAACTTATGGCTGTAAGTTACCCTTTGTTTAGTAATGTTTACCAAAACATATTTTTCTGCAAGTATTTTAAACCTGTGTCTTTAATTACATCGTGGAATGGTTCTGATACCATATAATTTTGTACGTGCAATAATTGGGTGGGATTAGGAATCATCATCAGTAACTTTTGGTTCTTTCAAAGAAATCTCTGCGCAAACATAATTGGATTGAACAATCCTGGTTCTTTATCAGCAGAAATCCTTAAGAAGTCATAAAAATCTTTTGCTAGATCAAATTACAAGTCTAGCCCAGGGGAAGTTTTGACTTTTGAGATCTCCTAATGGTGCTATGAATTTTCTGCTTACAGGTTCCAACCCTTTTGGATGTATTCCATGTTGTAATCATGAAGGGCTTCCTTTCCTCAATTTTTTTTTCTCTACTCCTGTTGCAATATTCTTTTTCTTTTGTATCTTGTACTCTTATGAACCGAATGAATTCAATTTGTAGATGTGGCGCACCCAACCATCCCCCCCCCCCCAAAAATAAAATAGAAAAAGAAAAGAGAGAAAGAAAGGGGTGGGGGAAGCCTCTTTAGCTTTCTTTTATTTTCTCCCAGCAGGTAGGTCTGAAGGAGTTTAACTCATGACCTCTTAATTCTAGGTATTGGTAGATGCAGGTGAACTGCAACCTTGGGTAAAAACTCTTCAGTTCACCTTTACTTGCAAACTATCCGATAGAATTCTTTATCTTTACATGACTGCTTTAGTTTGACCTGGCTTTGATGAAGGTGGGTTAAATGCATCACAAGGAAGTGTTTGTTCCATTTGAAGCAAGTTTTCTTGGAACTTATATACTGAACCTTCTAATTCTATTCGCATGTATCAATTTGAGATAAACTGAAAGTAATGATCTACTTGTGTTTTATCCAGGCTTTCAAAAGAGATATCAGACTACCATGGAATTTGCACAGAGAAAGGTCTTGATTGAGAGGTTTATCTGTGAGGAAATCACCATACGTACTGGTGGCATTTATTCTTTTGTTAGTTGATATATCTCTCAGGGCTTGCAGGACAAACCTCCAAAATTTTTTTAATGATGAAGGTGGAAGTGCAAGTGGGGAGAGGCTCTTAGGTATGATACTTCATCTACACCTGAATGTCAATCCAACCTGTGGTAAGATATGTCCAGAGCAATGACCCATAGTACAGGTCATTCTTACAGAGACATAAAACTGATGGGAACAATGTATCAGTAATTCCCAAATAACCATCAGGACATCAATGTTGTTAATCATGTCCTATGCTTTCTTTTTCTTTGTGTTTGTGTGTGTGTGTGTGTTTTTTCCTTCTAATTCTTATTGTAAACTTAGTATGTGTAAGCATTTATGGTTAGATTGACCATTTATACTTTGTTGCAACTGCTAACAGTTTGGAAGTGTTAGATTTTATGCAATGTTAATCGATTGGTGGTCAAAGAAGGAAAAGAATATGTCGATGAGGATATTGGGGCTGAAGTTTTTCAAAAGTGGCTCGGTATAGAGAATGAGTTACTGATGGATATATTACTCTACCTGTAGGCTAAGTTGGTGGGATTTGTTATTGTTGTTTGTAGAATCTAACATTTATATCTTTTGATGATTGAATAATTGAAATATTTCTTGTTAAGCTCAGACAAACTTCCGTCAACCCCAAGGGGATGGTCAAGTTGATAAGGGATCATTGCCTAAGAAGTTGTGAGGCCTTGAGTCTCTGGTAATCATTGTTCGTTAGGTTGATGCAGCTGTGATGCCTGCAGGGGAAGGGGATGGTGTGGTTTTTGCTAGCGGTGGTGGGTAGCTTGAATAAGGTGAAGGGAGAATCTCTTCATCCACCTAAGAGTTGGGTATGGGAGGGTATTAAAGAGGGGTAGTTATATCATTTTACAACTCAAAGGGCATTATGATCATTTCATATCTCATTTTTATAGAATCTAGGTTAAAAGCCTAAAATAGGTAATTTGATATTTAGCAAGTGAGTGCCATATAATTTAAGCCACTATGGTAGGAAACCTAGGGTTTCAACCCTATTATATTTACTTACCTTACGGTCACCAAAAGTGAGAAGGTTTTGTTTTACCTAATAGACATTTTATATATGTTGACCTAGGTAGTTGGTATTTAACAGGATGATTGCCCTTTTATTATGTAATGAGAAATCAAGTTATCTTCCAAAATATTAGCATATCTGCCCCTTTGAAACTCTTGCAACTCATTGGTTTTTGGACCGAACAGTTGAAATATAACAAACATATTGACTCAATCATTCAGGATGACAAGATGAAGGTGTTTTAGTTGTTCTCCTTGTGTTCCTTTAGGTAGGTAGGATTTTAATAATATTTCTTTTTCATTGCATGTCTAGTTGGATTATGCTAGCAAGTGCATCCTACCTGATGCTGCCCATGATGCCCAATTTTGGGATCAATGGCTAGAAGTTAACGACGGTTCAAGAAGGAGAACGCTATGATAGATGCTTGTTTCCAACAAGCACGTGGCAGCAAGGGCACAATTTGCGATGCATAATGCGGCTTGAGAAAGTGTATCGTTGACGATAAATGCAACGTTTAAAGGACATTTGGAGAACGAAGGGATGTTTAAACTTTTGCTAACCCTGCTTAAGGTTAGCAATCGAGAGAAACATACCAAGCAATCGGTCACTTCATCCCGACCGCTCGGTATAGGAGGCTCGTGACAAGTAAAAAATGAATAATCGGTTTGGTCCACGGTCGGACCATCCATTTGGTTGGGACCAGTTCAAGAATTAATGGCAGGAGTATCGTGAACACCACATAACCCAACAATTGTGGGTGAAAAAGTGACCCCATCAAACTCAGGATATGCATCATGTTTTACATAGAAACCGTAACTGACTCACATTGAGAAGAAGAAACCCTTTGATCGGACGCCTACAGATGAGAATCATGAATTGATCCAACGATTGAGAATGGGAGGTACATCCTATATAAACTAAAGCATTAGACAAAACTAAGGTATCTGAATCGTTTCCCTCCATTATTGTTTTTCAATTAGGCTCTGCAATTTGCCAAAGCTCTATGGTGGTTCACTGATTAATTTAACTTTCAGAGGTGGCTTCCCGACCGCTGAGTCGGCCCACATCTGACTGTTGTTTTACAGATACCCGAGGGTGGAACAATTTTTGAATTCATCAGTGATGCATTTTATATATGATGTCCTTTAATTACCTTGTTTGTTTATAAATGAGTCTGACTCTATTACGCCCACTTTAAGTACATTTCGTATTGTCCTCTGTTGGGGTAATTGTATTACAAATTCTTCAAACGCACAAAAATGAAATTGAAATACAATTGAGAGATGAAGATATTTAGACAATCCGGAGAGCTTGAAGTTGCAACTGAACGAACCACCGATCAATGAGGTTGAGTCACACCTTTAGTGCTGTCTTTAAGGTAATTGATACACCCTACTACCAAGGGTTCTTCGCACCGCCACCTCCAAGATAAAGCAACCTCCAACTAGAATATAAGGTAGTTCTTCTAGTCCCTTCAAGGAGCCAAAAGCTAGAGCACAACACTTAGACAAATTCAAAGAAAGAAATTAACTTTGTAACAAAAATAATGTGAGAGAGAGGAGTGTTTCAATTGCACACCACATGCAAGGAAAGGTTGAGTTTATATAGGCCCAAACCTCACCTTACACCCCTTAGGATTCTTAAGGCAGTGAATTGGATTTAATCCTTTCAATAACCTCAACCCCACTCATGGTAATGGCCATGAATGGTCATGAAGTTGAAATGAGAATTGATGGTCAAGAGTTAGAAATGAAGTAAATTCCACTCTTTAAGTAACCCCACCACACCACCATGATCAAGACCATTAAGACCCATGACCAATATCATGAAGAACCTCATAACCAAGGTCATGAAGGGCCTCCTTTACTCATGGTGCCTCATTACCACCCTTACCTCATGGGTCCCACACACTAACAAAATAATTAAATAAAAGAAATGCAAAAACTAATTTTGAAACTTAATATAGATTTTTAATAAAAAACTTAATATAGATTTTTAATAAAAAACCTAACAATCCCCCACAAGTTTCAAAATTGTAAAAAAGGACTCGTGTTGTGACTTTATTAGACACTAAAGGACACATCGTTGTAGGTGTCTTTCGGACTTGAACCTACACTAGGTCTAATGAGTCGCGCAACAGAGTAATGGTAGAGTCAGACTCCTTGAACCTTTCCTCATTAGTGTAGCTGACCGTCCCATCATCCATGTCCTAAAGGTCGACTTTTGGAGCTACCTCTTATATTACACATTGGACTTTTGAACCGGCCATGTCCCTTATCCTGGATTCATGAATGTTTAAAGAACTAGCCTATAAGTTCTCATTGGCGGTGGCCAAACCACCTACGTCCACTTAGGTTAGTCTCTGATGTGCACCACAACTAACATCCCCCCCACATTCCTTGGGATTAAACTAATTAAGAGCTTCGCTCAACCTTACCCTTGTGGTAGTACCATTACCTTCATCTACACCCTAGAATGGAATAAATATAAATAGTAGTATTGAACCAGTCTTCCCATGACTTCGTTTGTACCCCTTGAACCTAATTCAAGTATTTAGCCTCTTCACATAGGTAGGGTATCCATAATGTGAACCGAGGATTAGGCATTATCCCCATTCCTGCAGATGCAATACACAAGTTTTTGACAGACATAGCCTTTGTGAACAAGTCAGCTTGATTCCTTTCTGACTTCACATAATCGATAGCTATCATTTCTTCATCTATGTACTGTCACACAAGATTATGTCTAAGGCGTATATGTCTCCTTTTACCATTGTACACCTTATTCTTTTTTAAAGATAACAAAGTGTCAACATGGCTTCCCCCCACATATCAAGTGGTACATTGGAACTCAACAACATGGAGTTCATCATCTCTTTAAGAGATCTATTTTTACTTTCCGCTACCCCATTTGATTCCGGTTGGAGCGGTCTTTTCATGGATAATTTCATTTTCCTTACAAAACTTATCAAGACTAAAATACTCAGTCCCTCTATCGGTTCCAAGTCTTTTAATCTTCTTGCCAAGTTGATTTTCAACTTCCGTTTAGTAAGATGTAAATGCCTTTCCGGCCTCATCTTTTGATTTGAGCAAATATATCATGGTATATTTAGAATGATCATCTATGAAGGTGAAAACATAATTGTTTCCTCCCCTTGACTCATATGACTTTTAGTCACTTAAGTCACTATGAATCAATTCCAAGAGATCACTCTTTCTATCCATAATCTTGTGAGGCATTTTGGTTAACTTAGCCTCCACACAAGTTTTACACTTGTCCTTGGGAGATTCCATCTTATCAGTGATCATCCCTAACTTGTATAGTTTAGTGATATATTTCACACTACTATGGCCTAACCTTATTTGTTGACGTTACCTTCAACGGTATTGTTTGAATGATCTCCTCCGGTGTTAACTCCATCAACAACCTCAATGTTGTTGTTTCCGTCTTTGTTGAAGTCGCCATCTCCAAGACTTGCCATTGGATCTTTCAGAATCAATTACCTTAAACTTGTTGGGGGTAATTGTATTACAAATTCTTCAAACACACAAAATGAAATTGCAATACAATTGAGAGATGAAGATATTTAGACAATCCGGAGAGCTTGAAGTTGCAACCGAACGAACCACCAATCGATGAGGTTGAGTCACACCTTTAGTGCTGTCTTTAAGGTAATTGATGCACCCTACTACCAAGGGTTCTTCGCACCACCACCTCCAAGATAAAAGCAACCTCCAACTAGAAGAGAATGTAGTTCTTCTAGTCCCTTCAAGGAGCTAAAAGCTAGAGCACAACACTTAGACAAATTCAAAGAAAGAAATTAACTTTGTAACAAAAATAATGTGAGAGTGAGGAGTGTTTTAATTGCACACCACATGCAAGGAAATGTTGAGTTTATATAGGCCCAAATCTCACCTTACACCCCTTAGGATTCTTAAGGCAATGAATTGGATTTAATCCATTCAATAACCTCAACCCCACTCATGGTAATGACCATGAATGGTCATGAAGTTGAAATGAGAATTGATGGTCAAGAGTTAGAAATGAAGTAAATTTCACCCTTCAAGTAACCCCACCACACTACCATGATCAAGACCATTAAGACCCATGACCAATATCATGAAGAGCCTCATAACCAAGGTCATGAAGGGCCTCCTTTACTCATGGTGTCTCATTACCACCCTTACCTCATGGGTCCCACACACTAACAAAATAATTAAATAAAAGAAATGCAAAAACTAATTTTGAAACTTAATATTAATTTTTAATAAAAAACTTAATATAGATTTTTAATAAAAAACCTAACATCCTCTCTTCTTTGGTGTCATGAAAAAAGAAAAAAAGGAATTTTTACAAGGAAAAAAAAAAAAAAAAAAGAGTAGTTAATATCAAGGAGTTAGCTCCCTTGGTAAAGACAAACATCTAAAGTAAGACTTTGAATCTCTAAGAGACTAAAGAGAAGTCTATATTAAATAATTAAATAAAACTATTCCCCCTAGGGTGTGTAACCTATACGGTAATGGAAAGTGATTAATAGATTTTATGTTTTTTGATAAAAGAAAAAGTATGTTCGTGAGAGGGGGCTGGCCCTCCCTATGCAAGGTTAACAAGTCAAGGGACATTTGTTTGGATAAGTTTTTATTTCAACTAACATACATTTATGAGAACTCTAGTTAAACGATAATCGTTTACCAAAAAAAAAAAATTAAAGGATAATAAAAAATTAAAAGATCACTAACATGAGTCTCCATCATCTTATAAGAGAAAAATTTCCCATTATTTGATAACTAAATTGCCCTTGACACACTGAGATTGTGAAACACCCAGCCAAATGTAAGCGATGACTTAGAGGGGGAGAGAGAGGGTCCTGTGACTAGAGTTGTGTGTCGCACTGTGTGAGTGACTGATTTCCACGTCAGATGAAGAGAGGAAATAATTCAATTTTTTGGAAGCATCAAAAGTGAAACTTTTGAGACAAGAATAAGAGTAAATAAAGAGTAGGTAATAGAGAGAAGCAGGTAGAAAAGAGAAAACATAAATGCTATGAACAGAAAGAGAAGAAATATAGAAGATAGGGGATAAAATTTGATGCTTTATGCATGAAGCCTTTGACATCTTGGTACACCTGGAGGTGGTCGATCCTTTCTTAAGATAAACTTAAGAATTAAATAACTACTTTCTCTTTTTTCTTCTAATACATATTAGCTTCTCAAATAGGCAAAATCAAAGCAGTAGTCACTAACTCCTAATAGTTCTCCCACATGAACCCATGCAATTCACAATCCTTAGAACTTTATTAATATCTAATGCAGATAAATTATATATTTTTCATATAATTACTTACATAATTATTTAGATATTTAATATGTAACAGGAACATTGGTTGATGAGACAATGAAAAATAATGCTAGATGCAACGTGGTGTGTAGAGGGCAATTTAGTAACTAAATACTTCACACTTAGACTATACTTGTAACGGTGCATGTGCTTCTAGCACAGTGGGTGACAACTTCGTTATAAAAGCATATTGTCCAAGAAAGTCATGGGTTTGATCCTCTATCCTTACCATATGTTTTCCCTCCCCCAGCTACTCCTGTGGGTCCCCAATCACCATGACCAATCCAGAAAATAGTTTGTTTTATTCCATAAATAATGAAAGGTGTGGATGTTGTTGATGGAAAATATAGACGCAAGAGAAGAGAAGTTAGATGCAATAAGTGTCACATCAACCCAGTTGACCCTACCTGGCATACCCGACTATGTGATCCACAGCCCCGAAGAATAAGTATTGAAGAAATCCTCATCTGTTTTTGTGTATGTGAGATGATGATTTTCTCGATACTTGTTCTTTGGGGCTGTGGATCACACACTCGGGTATGTCAGGTAGGGTACTGGCTAGGTGGATGTGACATCTAAAGTATATTATTCACAAGAACCCAATAGGGTATTTATTGTTACAACCTAATTAAGTCCTATACTAAGTAGGAAAATGAAATATAAAACAAATAGAAATAAAACTCTAGACTTATTAGGCAACATAATCCTATTCTAATTAGAAAACTTCACTCCATGTTTTTAATACTCTCCCTCAAGTTTGAGCATAAATATTTATCATTCCTAATTTGCTCATAATGTAATTGAGTATCTTCGTGCTCAAGCTCTTTGTGAACACATTAGCCTGTTGCTCGTTTGAAGTAACAAAGGTGATATGGATCAGCCCAACCTCAACCTTCTCTTTGATGAAATGTTTGTCAATCTCCACATACTTAGTCCTATCATGTTGTACTGGGTTAGAGTTATGCTGATTGCTAACTTACTATCTAAGTAAAACTGTATAGGAACCTCCAAATCCATCCCAACCTCTTGAAGCAGCTCTTTAAGCCATAGTACCTCACAAATGCCTTGAGCAATCGCCCTAAATTGGCCTCGGCACTGGATCGCCCAAGCATAGCCTGTTTCTTGCTTCTCCAAGTCACAAGGTTACCTCCCACATATACACAATACCCAAAGGTAGACCTCCTATCTTCTGGACATGCTGCCCAATCTGCATCTGTATATGCCTTAATCTTCAAATGTCCATGAGCTGAAATTAAAATTCCTTTTCTTGGAGTAGTCTTCAAGTATCTCAAGATCCGATATACTGCATCCAAATGTGAGGAATATGGATCATGCATATACTGGCTAACAAGACTAATTGCAAATGTGATGTCAGGTCTAGTGTGAGATAGATAGATCAACTTTCCCTCTAATTTTTTATACCTTATCTTGTCAATTGGTTCTCCTTCCTTTGCCTTCAAGTGTAGGTTAGGCTCAATAGGAGTCTCAGCAGGCTTACATCCTAGCATTCCAGTTTCCTCAAGAAGATCCAATGTATATTTCCTCTGGAATAGAAATACACCACTAGTAGAATATGCTAACTCTATACCTAGGAAATATCTTAGTATTCCCATATCTTTGATCTCAAATTCAGTTCCCAAAAAAGTCTTTAATGTTGAAATCTCATCCTCACTACTGCCTATGATCATAATATCATCCACATATACTAAACATATAGTAGTGTGGCAACCATCTCTTTTAATAAACAAAGTGTGGTCTGCATTGCTCTGCTTATAGCAGTTAGATATCATTGCCTTATGGAACCTTCCAAACCACGCTCTTGGATATTGCTTTAACTCATATAAAGCCCTCTTTAACTTGCACAGTTTCCTATAAATCTCTGTAGTAGAATACCCAGGTGGTATATCCATATATACCTCTTCTTGGAGTTCTCTATGGAAAAAGGCATTCTTCACATCTAATTGTTGTAAAATCCACCCTTTATTAATTGCACGTGAAATAATAGTATGAACGGTGTTCATCTTGGCAATAGGGGCAAATGTCTCCTGGTAGTCAACGCCATAAGTCTGAGTGAAGCCTTTGGCCACCAATCTTTCCTTGTACCTTTCAACAGTCCTATCTACCTTGTACTTGATCACAAACACCCATTTGCACACAACAGTCTGCTTCCTATGGGCAAAGTCACCAAGTCCCACGTTTTGTTTTTTTCCAGAGCTTGCATTTCCTCATCCATAGCTTCTTTCCAGTTTGAGTGAGATAATGCCTCATACCAAGTGTTAGGAATAGAAGTAGAGGACAAAGAGGAAATAAAACTTTGAAATTCTGGAGATAGAGACTAATATGAAACATAATTGGAAATAGGATGTTTGGTGCAAGTTCGAGACTGCTTTCTTAATGCAATTGGTAAGTTCAAAGTAGGATTAAAAGAAGGGACAAAGATAGACTTACTTGGAGGAACGGATTGTTCAAGGCCAAGAACCAAAGCTTTTGACTCGCTTGGTTTAGAAGGGGTCACTTGTTGCTTTTTTTGATAGGTCTTCAGAGGTCTAGTCTCCCCCTGTATATCGTCCACCAGCTGTTCCTATCCGGTCATTCCATCTTCCAAAGGAGGATCATCTACAGGAATCTTAGGAGAAATATCGAAAGGAGGAATCAACACTGGAACCTCTTCACTAAAACTCTCCCCCTGAAGAGGTGTAGGGGAAAAATAAGGAATTTGTTCCTGGAACAAAACATCCATAGAGACGAAAAAACGACGAGAACTAGGATGATAACACTTATACCCTTTCTGTGTAGGCGGATAACCCAAGAAAATGCACTTTAACCCACGAGGATCTAACTTTCCATGAATATGGTGGTTACGGACAATGGCAACACATCCAAAAACCTTAGGTGAGACTGTAAAGACTGCTGTCCTTAAAAGAACCTCAAGGGGACAGCGTTGGTCTAAGACTCGGGAACGCATTCGGTTAATTAGATATGCTGTAGTAAGAACAGCTTCACCCCAAAATCGAAGAGGCACATGCATAGAAAACATGAGGGAACGTGCATCCTCAAGTAGACGTCTATTCTTGTGTTCGGCAACCCCATTTTGAGGTGGAGTGTCGACGCAACTAGTTTGATGTATGATGCCATGGTTTGCTAAGTAGGAAGGGAATGCGCCACCCAAGTACTCAGTTCCATTATCCGTACGAAGGATTTTGACTGTCGCCCCAAACTGAGTTCTAATCATATTATGAAAATTTTGAAAGCACGAGAAAACGTCACTTTTTTGGTGAAGTAAGTAAACCCATGTGGTCCTAGTACAACAGTCAATAAAGGTAACAAACCATCTATGACCAGATACAGACACGGTCCAAGAAGGACCCCATACATCAGAGTGAATGACTGAAAAAGGAATTTTACTACGATTATCTGAAATAGGGTAAACATGCCTGGTCTATTTGGCCAAAATACATGCCTCACAATAAAAATCATTCAAATTACACCTTTTAATCAGATTAGGAAATAATTTGGACAAAATAGGTAAAGGAACATGGCCAAGACGACTATGCCACTGTAAATAAGGTAAAAAGTGCAAGAGAGGTGGAACTAGAGACCATAGAAAGAGCTGATGGGGACCCATCCATTAAGTAGAGCCCCCCTTTTTGTCTACCACTGCCAATCGTAAGCCCCGTTTCCAGGTCCTAAAACAAACAATGAGAAGGAAATAAAGTTATTTTGCAGTTCATATCACGAGTAAGGCTACTAATAGATAAAAAATTAGCCGAAAACTTAGGAACCTGCATGACATTAGATAAGGTAAGAGAAGGCGAACATATAATAGATCATTTCCCAGAGATAGGGGAGAGAGACCCATCAGTCATTCAAACATCCTGAGCAATAGGGACAGATGAATAAGTATGAAACAAAGTAGATGAGCCTGTCATATGGTCGGTTGCCCCAGAGTTGATTAACCTAGGAGGGATAAGTCATTTTGACATTGTGACAACCAAAAATACCTATGGGGAATTGTGGATCAACAGACGGAATAATGCAAGAGGCTATACTCGTGCATTGGAAGTCGGTACTGGAGAAGATGAGTCAAGTCTGGACATCAACTGGCGAAGGGCTGGAACTCATCTGAGGAACGAGGTGTTGGAGTACTCAGGGTGTCAAAACTAGCTTGATTTGCAGATGTTTGATTGCTGCCCTTGATTCCATTTCTAACTCTTCCACACGAATTTGTTGGATGTCCATGCAACTTCCAACACTTGTTCGTTGTATGATGCTCTTTTCCACAATACTCGCACTTTACTGGAGGGCAAAAATTACCAGAACTAGATTTATTATTGCCATAACCAGCCACCAATGTAGATCTATCAGATGTTTGAGTGTGTACCATTGCTGTCCTTCGACTGTCCTCGGTATCTACCATGGCATAGGCTTGAGCCAGAGAAGGGAAAGGCTCTCTAGAAAGGATCTATGCACGAATTTGATCAAATTCTATATTCAATCCTGCCAAAAAATCATAAACTCTATGTTTATCTTCCCATTGTTGATAGGTAATAGCATCTTCAACATTCTTCGGTGTAAACTTCCCATAGAAATCTAAAGTCTGGTATTATCCCCGAAGAGTGTTATAGTACTGAGAAAGAGGAAGGTCCTTCTATTGTAACTGATTGATTTTCTGTCTAATTTCAAAGCATCGTGCATCATTGCCAACTCTGGAGTATGTATCTTTAGTAACTTTCCAAATAGTTGCCGCATCAGGAAGGAGGAGATAACTCTCTGCTATGCTAGATTCAATGGAGTTGATGAGAAAACCCATGACCAAGCATTCATCTATATACCACTTGGAAAGTTGCAGGCCAAATGTGGAAGGTTTTGTAGAAGTCCCATCAAGATGGCCAGTAAGACCACGAGCACCAACATCGAGGGAAATTGAACTAGACCACCTAAGATAATTTGTCCCATTAAGTTTCACCGTGGTTATTTGAAGCGGAGAAAACTCACGATCCTTATGAATGGAAGACATGGGAGACTCTTCAGATGTACCAGATAAAGGAGATATGGGATTAGCCATTATCGTAAGGAGAAATTATTCAAATTTACAAATAGCCCCTTGAACTTTTTGAAATTACGAAGAAGTCCCTGAAACTGTTAAAAATTGCTGAAAAGTCCCTATTTTTTTAAAATTACAAAAAATCCCTACAATTGTTGAAAATTGCAACAAATCCCTGAACTTTTTCAAAATTTACGACTAAAATTGTTGAAAATTGCAAAAAATCCCTAAAATTTTTTCAGAATTATGAAAAAGTCCTTAAAATATTTTCAAAATTACGAAACAGTACCTGAAACTATTCAAATTTGCAAAAGCTGCCCTTGCTTCTATCACGAACTGTTGTTGACTACAGAATAACTCCCACTAATTCACGTGAAAAATATCTCCTTAGGTTACCTCCAATTGGTATATTGTTGAACCAAAGTACATTAGGAAAGTTTCCAAGAAAGACTGGAGGGACACAACGAGTCCGCTTAAATATCAGACTCCTTAGACAAATTTTTTTTCCTAAACATGCACTTAATCACCCAATGTACATTTCCAGGATACCCAAAAAGAAAACAAACACTTGAATAGTGACTTCAAAAAAATTTCTACAGCACCTGCGTATGATGAAAACAAAACCTTGCTCTAATACCATGTTGTAATGTGAGGAATTGCTCCTCTAAAGTATATTAGTCACAAGATCCCAATAGGGTATTTATAGTTACAACCTAGTTAAGTCCTATACTAAGTAGGAAAAGGAAATATAAAACAAATAGAAATAAAACTTTAAACTTATTAGGAAACATAATCCTATTCTAATTAGAAAACCTCAATCCATGTTTTCAACAATTATATAAACAAAGAGATCAAGATAAGAAGAGAGAATGACAATATAATCAGAGTGTGGAAGAATGATACATATATATATAATAATCAAAATGTAGAGTGTGCGAAAAATCACTCCACATATCACAACGGAAATGTAGCTTGAAAACTAAAAATGAAAGATTACAACTGATTCCCAAAAGAGAAAAAGAAAAAAAATAATCAAACTAAACTAAGGTCTCTTATGTCTTATAAAGTGTATCTTCATAAACACAAACTAGAGAAATTAAACACGACTGCTTCCACTCCAAGGTAGGGCTAATCCTGGTACGCAGCATGATCACACGAGGGATCTTCACCAAAATCTTTGTAACCATTAGCACCTTGAGAGTAGTATGCATCATCGGCTTGCGCTTCATAGTACTGGCTGTCATACTCGTTAGTACCTATAGAATAATCTAACAAAGATATTTGCACAAAAAGGAGTGAATTCAAAAGAACTCAGCAAGGCAAGTTATATCTATAGCAACATAAATAACATGATAGCAAAACACAACAGATGCAATATGATATGAAACAGACAATGCATGTATGAATCTAACTCTATGTATGCTGGTCTCTATAGGCAGACATGCTTTACGTCATAGCACCATACTCCTCTGGGTCTAGTCCAAATCACTCTCTTTCGGTTGGTAATGGGTCCTGCATCCCTCGGGACATTCCATGGCTGGGGTTTAGGTCACCACTCTCTTATGCCACCGTTTGGTCTAAGTACTGGGTGCATGTCATGGTTAAGCCTAGCCCAATGTAAGTCATTTACTAGGTTATATCAACTTAGATCCAGATACGTCCATTCCTCGCCCCGGGCGATCCTTTCCGGTATCCTTCTCACTAGAGTCAGCGTATCCTATGGCTATAACAAACTCAGACTACGGACTCATCAACCCTATTGGTCATCCACAAATAATAAACGGGAAGCTCTCATGTCCTCTCACGGATATAACTCACCGGTCTCGAGCACCCATGAGCCCAAGTTTACTATTTGCAACTCTACCAATGAATGACCCCCAAAATATGATTCATGTCCTCTCATGGATATAACTCACCGGTCTTGAGCACCCATGAATCCCCATTGCTACCCCGGGTTACTCGGTCTCAATACCCTTCCGAATCGGGTCTGATATAACAGGGACATCCTAGCCAAACACCGCTAAACAAGCCCTAGGTATGACAACCAATAATCCGGGAAAGCGTCAAAGGGCACCATTGAAAATATCCCATACTATTCCCACTAATGTCCAAGGACAGAAATGTCAAAAGGACATTCCCCAATCCCAAATCATACCTAATCAATCACATTCCCAATTCAGCCATAACATACACAATTGATATTCCATCATATAGAAAGATAAATATAAACATGGTCAATTGCATATGTAAATGACAAGGATAAGTATTCATAAATAATAAAGAAGTACATGAACAAAGTACAACTGTACTTGAAGTACTTACAAAAATATTATCATACTAAGAAAGTATAAGAATGGTAGTAAATCTATGACACTCCCAATATAGAAACTAAGATTCACACAATCTATGTTAATATGGAAACAACTATCCTTACCTTAATTAACTTCGATGGATGGTTCCAAAGTTAGCAAATAAACCATAAACAAACATAGATACATCGTTAGGAAAAAGGCCTAGAAGATTAGGGTCAAATGAATCAAATCGGACGAAGAACATAGCTACTGCCAGCCTTGGTCTATTAGGTGCTAGCTTGGTCTAGTCGACCAAGCAATTGACCACATGAACAGTATGCAGCAGAATTCAAAATTTTGATCCGAAACTCATCTTCCGGGATTCAAAACACTTCGAAATTTCAAGGGAACATTAGGAACAGTAATCTAAGACTACCTAGCATAAGACACTAACAATGGTAAAAAACAATAGTTACTAATTTGGAAACATGACTTTCTAATTTGGTAGAAATCATAGTTTTCAATGAAAACAAGCTATGAACTCAAAAGACGAGCTATAGATGATAAAATCTCATTCTAGTAGAACATAAATAGTAGATCATACATGAATCTAACATGAAAATAGATTTAACATGCTAGAGAAATCAAATTGAAAGAATGATCATGGCTTCATGAAGAAATCATAAGAATCATAGCTATGATCAAGTATGAAGATCATTGGAATGAATGGAGATTCATTCCTAACCTTGAATACTATAAAAAGAGGTGTTTGCAAGTATGCAATACCTTCTTCATAATCATAGTAGAGAGATTAGATCGTGCAAGAGTAAATCAGCAACAAGTATGAGAGATTACTAACCTTGATTGAAGAACAATCGATGCAAACTTTGAAAACTTGCAAGTAGATCTCCTTCAATCACAAGAGAGGCTTTGAGAGGGGTTCTCCATGTTCTCTAAGGGTTTTAGAAACAAAGGAGGCTAAGAAACACGTACTTCTATTATATAGAGCACCAAAAGACCTAAATAGAGGATCTTGACATATTCTGTCCCCATTGGTCGATTGGCTGGTCAACTGGCCCAATCAACCACCCAGTCGACCAAGCATGTCAGCAAGGCCTAAACAGGGAAATGAGGGCCTAAACTTATTCCAAATCCAATGGGCTTCTCCCAACTCAACATATGTCTTACCTCGTATAGAGGAATGCCTTCAAATCATGTCCAACTAGGCTTTAAGTCCATAAACTAATCCCATCTTCATCAAGGTGCAGTTTCATTTCCAATTCTGCCAAAGCTTCCAAGTATGGAACACCATCCTCAACTTCCATGGGTTCTAGGTCAAACACCATGTCTTCCACTGAGATGGCCCATAGTTGACTTCTTCCTTTACTTTGGGTCTTCGGACCTACAAACAACAGGGTTTCCGGGTCAAGGTTAGGGCTGGATTTCACAATAAGAGAAATAGTTTGAATGTAGAAGTCATCAACAACATATCCTGCACAAGTTTTTCAATAACCATGATAAAAACATGTGATTTCTTGTCTGAAAAATAGTAATACTATCAATATCATAATATGACAACAATTCAAGGAACTACAGTGTGAGATGCAAGATTCTACATGGATTAGAGCCAAGCAACATTTACTAGTGTCTCTTGTTGAAATTTGATTTGGTCCTGATAGAAATCCAATTTATGAATTGGGTATGTGCCAAACCCAATTTGTCATGTTTTACTTCTCTGCATTCGTTCTAAAATTTGCAATGAGCTTGTCGCTGAAATTTTTGATTGTCTGGAACTGAATAAAAACTGGATTTAGAAAGAAAATTGAATCAAAGTAACATCTGTGAAACAAAGTTTGTACTTTTACCTTGGAAGCATCGGGATATTTCTTTTTATTTTTCATTTGTTTTCTCATGCCTTCCTCTATTCTAAAGGCATTAAACGGTTTGATTTGATTTGATTTTATATTTTAAAGATAAAAATCATATAATCAAATCCACCCATAAGAAATCTCCAAGAACTTAAGAGAGGGAGCCCAAACAGTAGTTGTGGAATAGGATGTGTTGCAACTCAATCTTTTCCACGTTTAGGTGGGAAGCCTGAGAATGAAAAAGACAATAGCTTCGAATATTGAATTCAATGAGAGTCCACAGAATAATAATTTCAGCGGTTTTCTAATTCAAAAAGAAGGGAACAAAAATGTCCTTAAGAGGGGGAAGCAACAGTCTTGGTTGGTATTATACATGTTTGTAGAGCCACAAGTATCAATGTGGGTATAGCTCATACACAAGATTCCCCATCTATCCACGGATAACAACATATTTGTGGAGCTTCGGCGGAGTCAAGACTGTATGATATAAAGAAAATGATCCTTCCATCTACAAGTGTGAGAATTAGTTTTCAATAATAAAGAATGAGATATTACAACCTATTTATAGAGGAAGACTAGTATAAGTACAACTGTCCTACTCTATACAGCTGTCACTCCTTTACACGCCCCCTCAAGCGAAGGGAGTCGATGACCCAAAGCTTGTCCTGAAGAGCCATAGATTTTCGCTTGGGCAGTCATTTAGTGAAGATATCCGAAATCTGATCAACTGTAGAGATGTAACAAACCTCAAGTTGTTTGGAGGCAACCAACTCATGAACAAAGTGAAAGTCTATTTTGATGTGCTTGGTGTGAGCATGAAAGATCGGATTGGCCGTCATATAGGTTGCACCAAGATTATCACACCACAAGAGAGGAGAGGCCGATAAGAAGATCCCAAGCTCACATAGAAGAGAGCGCAACCAAAGAACCTCACTAGTAGCTGTAGCAATCTCACGGTATTCTGCCTCTGTTGATGATCGAGATACGGTAGGTTGCTTCTTAGAACTCCATGAAATAGGATGTTGGCCAAGAAAAATAGAATAACCTGTCATCGAATGAAGACCATCAGGGCAGCCTACCCAGTCTGCAACGGAGTAAGCAACTAAAGTAGGCTGAGATTGTGACCCAAAAAACAAACCATGAGAAGGGGTGCCATAGAGATAGTGCAAAATGCGTTTCACTAGACTCCAGTGAACATCAGATGGGGAGTGCATAAATTGTGCCACTTTATTAACTGCAAAGCTAATGTCGGGACGAGTGTTGGTCAAGTACTGAAGGGCACCAACTGTATGGCAATACTCAGTGGCATCTAGAAGAGTAGTGCCATCAGAAGCCGAGAGTGGTGTGCCAGAAGCCATCGGAGTAAGAACTGGTTTGGCAGTGTGCATTTGAGAATGATGAAGAAGATCTAAAATATACTTTTGTTGAGTAAGATATAACTCATCAGAGGAGCGTGTAACTTCCATGCCAAGAAAATAATGAAGATCCCCTAAGTCTTTGAGAGCAAAAGCCGTAAACAAGGCTTTGATAAGACAAGAAATGGCTGATAAATTGTTGCCTGTAATTAGTATGTCATACACATATATAAGAAAGTAGATGACCACACGTGACAAGCGATAAATGAATAAAGAGGTGTCGGTCTTGGAGTCGACAAAGCCATGAGAGAGCACAAATGAAGTTAATTCCTGAAACCAAGCCCGCGGTGCTTGCTTAAGTCCATAGAGGGATTTGCACAGATTATACACATGATTAGGAAAGCGTGGATCAACAAACCCAAGTGGCTAACTCACATAAACATCCTCATTAAGATCACCATCTAAAAAGGCATTGGACACATCAAGTTGGTGAATAGGCCACTTATTGGTAACTACCAATGAAAGAACAACGTGGATAGTAGTATGCTTAACAACTGGACTAAGGGTGTCATGAAAATCAAAATCAGGACGTTGATGAAACCCCTTTGCAACTAAGTGATAACTCTATAAAAAAAAAAATTTTTTTTAATTATTTACTTATTATTATATATTTTTTTATTTTTATTTTTTTTTTTTTTTTTTATTTTTTTTTTTTGCCCCCCAACCACCCCCCCCCCCCCCCCCCCCCCGGGGGCCCCCCCAAAAAACAAGCCCCAAATGGCCCCCCCCCCCGGCCGGCGGCCCCCCCCCGAAGGCTAAGTCAGTTGATGAACTTAATCACAAACGGCTCCGCTAGAAGCACGAGCTAATGAATGAAGAAACGGGAAAGGTGATCTAGATAGCGGACGCTGATAGTTGAGGTCTATCAGTATGTATCTGAACCTGAGTCTCAGATAATATTCTCCTTCATCGATTGATCCGGTCCTCACCTTGTATAGTAGTGAGGTTTATATAGAGTGTGCCTTCGAATCTCCTTCGTTGGATGCACTTGAGCCTTCTTCGGGTAGTTGTTGGATCTTATCAATAAGATCCGTTGAGCGATAGACTTCTACTAGTTTGGGCTAGTAGAGGACTCCTGAGATAACCGTTAGGTTATGCGATAGTTATCCCTTTGATGATGATTATCCGCAGCCGTCGGTTTGAGTCTGCTTTGTCATCGGGGTGATTACCCTAATCCATAAGTAAGATTAGGGCACGCTTGCAGCAGAATAATCTTTCTTCTTCAGCAAGCCATCTTCTGAATCCGGTTCGCTCGGGAGCGATTCGGTTTTCTCCGTCTCGACCGGGGTCGAGGGTCGGACCAGGTGTGAACCCGGTCTGATCATAAACTCTCCATATCACGAGCCCCCCAGACCAAGCGTTCGGTCGATCCCGAGGGCTTGGTTTTTAACTGGGTTCGTCGTCAAGTGATGATCTCTGCGTGCTTCATTAAATGTCATATCACATTTAATGCGGTGGTCACTTTTCCTCGAGCGTTGTGAGTGTAAGGCCACATGTCTCCGTTGCAGTTGATCTGTCGTGGCTCACGTCATCCAAGCTACGGTTTCCGAACACCTATTTCGGATTCGTGAGTTCAAACTTTCAAAACGTCTTTCAATCTTGATCGTTGATTTTGAATTAATCTCGATCGTTCAGATTCCCGAACACTCGTGCGGGAGTTTTAAAAGCGGTTCGTTGTCTTCGTAGGTTTCATTCTTCCTGTCTGGAATTTGAACCTTTGTCGTCTGCTTCGCGCCTTCCTGCTCTCAAGCTTCCGTCTCCTTGAATCGGTAAGTTTCTTGATCTTTTCTTTTGTAGTTTCCTCGAAACGAGTAATGGCGGACGACAGGGCTTCTTTAGTACCCCATGTTGGTGATAGCAGTGATGCTTTTGCTTCTCCTGCTCCCGAACAGTCGGATAGTGATAACAAAACCCTAACCGTCCTCTGGCAGGAGTTCGCTGAAGTTTCTCGAAAAGGTTTTGAAAGAAAAACCGAAACTTCTCCTGTTCTTGTCGAGTCTAGATCTTCCAAGATCGTCGATTCCTCTAGGCAACCTCAAACCTCCGGGTCCAATGGTGGGCCTAGCTCTGTTCCCTCCATTTATAATGGAGAAACTCTTCTTTCCGCTGTTCAAGATTTTGACCTTCCTTCCTCATATCAGGTTAGGGCTCCCCACCCTGATGAGAGGGTTGATTCATCCCTTTCGGGTGAATTTTCTCTGTACATAGATACACTGGAAAGCGGGGTTCGCTTTCCCTTTTTTAATCCTTTATTTTCCGCAGTTTTGAATCACTGGAACATTTGTCCCGGAATGCTCCTCCCCAATAGCTGGCGTCTCATCGTCGGCTTCTTGGGTTTGTGTTTTGAGCTTGGCATCACGCCATCTCTTTCTCTTTTTGTACATTTTCATGTTCTTTCTATCTCCCATCCTCCCGGATGGGTCTTTCTTTCCAAACGCAATAGGGCTGAACTTGATTGGAGGGGCAGCATCCTCGCCAAAGGAACTTGCCCTTCTAACCACAAAAGATGGCGCGAACGATATTTTTTCTGTCGAGCGCCTCCATCAGATCTTAACTTCCCGACCTCCTGGAGGAGGTTTACTTCTTCGTCCGAAAGTAACCAAGGCCTTCCCTTATCCAAAGAAGACGAGGCGGCCATCTTGAAGATCAAATCCATTCCGTGGTATCAAGAGATACATGGATATGAAATGGAGTATAACTCCATCCTTGATCTTGGGGCTTGGCTCATTGTGAGCTTCTAACCATCATCCTTTGATTTGGTACGAAGTGATATGTCTTGAATTCCGATCCTTGTCCTTCTTCTTTGCAGTGCCTCCCAGAACGAACCCTGAAAGCCTGCGGGTGAAGGCCGCTAGAGCCGTTGTGACAGCCGAACAACGATTGCCCAGGGTCTTGACTGCAGATCAAGAGGCTTCTCTTCCCTCTCCCGATCCCTCTTACAGGGGTATCAGGAATATCAGGCATGTAGCTGATGTTTCGGGTAAAGGGAAGAAACCAATGGTGGAGAGGGCCACCGTTTCCTCCTCCGTCCGAACCAAGAGGAGGCATGACATAATTGATGCTCCCTCCAACAAAAAATCCAAAGCTTCGACGGATGGTGAGGAAGTCTTCCTTCCCCGGTGGACCCCGAAGATGACCGACGGGGTCACTCGGGATCTCGAGAAAGCTGCGAGTGGAGCTCTCTCGGTCTTGCTCCTTCGATCGCCGGGAGTTTGAAGCCCTAGATGACACCTCCCTTGTGAGTCAATCTACAAGGTAACGGTCTTCTTGCTTATTTATGTTTTCATAATTTCTTATGACTTCATAATTTCTTATGACTTCTTCCGATATCTTTTCCTTCCCGGGGGAATGCTTTGTGTTGAGCTTTTATCAACACATGGAAGCTTTGAGCCGTGTTGGTCGCACCAGCTCCTTGCTGCAAACTTGTGAAGAGAAATTGGCCAAGGCCAATTCCGAAATAGACCAGTGACTGCAGCTCTTTGTAGAGCTGCGAGAAAAAGCATGAGGAAGAAGTGACCTCCCTCAAGGAAGCCCTTGAAGCTTCAAGAATTCGTGTCTCTGCTGCCGAGCGCGAGGCCGGGAAGCAAAAGGCAGCTGCCACGTTGTTTGGTGACCGCCTTGAAATTAAGAGTAGGGATCTCGAAGAACATCTGAAGTTGGCAATCCCTAGCAAGCTCGAGCATATAAAGCCAAACCTTCGGAAGGAGTGTATCCGGAAATACCTGGACAGCGTACCTTTCTCCGAATTGCTAGGTTTCTACAATATTCGGGCTTATCGCATGGGGCGAAACGACGTTTGGGAGCGGATCCTTGGAACGATCCACGACTTCGACCTTGCTCCTTTTCGTGAGGTATGCCACCCGGAGGTCTTTGGGAAAGTTGGTATGGATCTCCCGGGGCCGGGCCCGGGGAGTAGATGATCCTTTTCCAGCTGACCCTCAATATGAGGCATATCTAGATGACGAGCCGGCACTTCCAGAGGAGAAATCACAAGCCGAGTCTCAAGTTGTTGTTGTAGAGGATTCAGCTGATGACATTCTTGAGGAAGGCTCTTCTCGGGATCTCGAGAAAAGTCATCCCGACCGGGGTCCCTCGGGCAACAATGAAGAAAAGGCTTAGGGTGTTGTTCCTTTGTAAAGATGTACCCTCATTTTAATGAATAGACATTTCTTTACTCATGTTGGTCTCAAAATTTCCCCATTTCTTGCCGAAGTATTGCTTTGAATATCAAAGTATTAATGATAAAACTTATCACTTAACTCTTCATTCCTCGCCGAATAATGATCTTGTAGAAATATTGTGAAGATGCGTTTCGGGAAGATGCGTTAATCTTCCCCACTACTTCATTTATTGCAAAGTCCGCACGTTTCCCTTCTGCCAAGTTCAAACGTTTTCCTGCTTTTGTGTACCATTCTTGTTTCCAATGAATCGGAAATACCTCCATTATTTTAATGGCAGTGCGATGATTGGAGGTTTCTCTGCACCAGGTGCTCGCTTCCACATGTTCCCATGTGGCATCCCTTCGACCGTTGATCTTGCTTTTTACGGATTTCGAAGCGTCGTTTCGATCCGGGTCGTCGGTTGTCCTTAGCCTTCAACCGTCGTCTTATACACGAGGCTATTTAAAGCCTTCGTGGGTACCCTCCATCTATCCCGACTTCTGCAAGATAGATTTGCTAAAGTGCCAAAGCAACCTTTCGTCCTTCGGCTCGCCTCCGTATTCCTCGTACTTCGACGACTCTATCCATTTACGAACAAGTGAGTTTTATATTTCTCATCTCCTTCCCCTTTTCCCCCCAATAGTAAACTGCGCACGTAGTTATACTTGGGGTTTAGTTTTTGTGCATCGGATGCTTTAGAAAACTAGGGTTTCCCCATTGTTCTTTGTCGTTTTATTTACTTGTACTGATACGGCTGTTTGTTTTTTGTTTTTTGTATAGTGGCTCCCAAGATCAACCCGGACTTTATCGAGCAAAATCTCGCAAGAATATCGTTCCGTCGGTGGTGATTGGGGCCGGTGCGGTGGTTTCAGCTAGTGAATCCTCCAAGCGTAAGGCGGCTGCTTGGCGGTGAATCTTCAAGTCAGATTCTCTGCAGCTTACGGTGATGCCGTCCCTGCGCCTCCTTTGCCCGAAGTGACCGCTCGTCTTTCCCGGGAAGATCTTGATCACTCCGTTGCCGATGGTCCCGGCGGCAATCCTGCTGGTGAGCTTTGTTGGTGAGCTTGTCGGTGCACCCCCGAAGGAGACTCTTCGGGCATCGAGGGCAACTATGTTGGCGTCGATGAAGGTGTGGCCCCGGCGGTGCTGCTCCTATTTCTAACTCCGGTGCTTGTTTGGCATCCTCCTCCTCTCCTTCGAGTTGGAGGATTTTGCTACCGAGGAAGCGTCGTCGGACGACAAGTGATGAAGCTCATCCTTCTCTTGGTGTAGTTCGTCCTTCTCTTGATGTAGCTCATCCTTCTCATCCTTCGCTTTGAATTAGTGTCAAACGAGTTTGACAAAGCGTTGGAATGGTGTCTGCTGCTCGAATGACTTACGAGAGCGCGGTTCTTTCCAAACTTCCGGATGAAGTCTTTACGAAGTCACTTGGTGATGTAAGTCTTTCTTCATTTTCCTCCGATTTTGAAAAATTACTTTTCTGCTCCTCGCTAACTCGAAAGTTGTTTGCGGGAGTCTTGCTTTGGTAACTTCCACAACCAAGTGGAAGCGGTTACTAGACTCGATGGGTTGAGCAATGAAGTTTCTAGGCTTCGGGGAATCTCTGAAGCTAAAGATGTTGAGATTGCTCGCCTTCGGAATCTAGCTTGGGAGGTGGCGGGAGAAAAGAATTCGATGATTGGTCGTCTTCGGTCAGATTTGGATGATGCCGGGGAGAAGATCCGGCGGCTGGAACGGACGGTTGGAAAGTCGGGAGCTAAAGGATCTGAAACATTACCCGAAAGGCAAGCCGTCGTTCCTTTGCCCGATCCCTTCCAAGCGATGTTCGCGAGCTTTGTGTCTTCAAGTATTTACACGGTAAGCCTTTTGTTGATATGTTGAATGCTTACAACTTGCGGGCGTCCGGGATGGTGAGAGCGAAGTATGGGAATCAATACTAAGGAAAGATCCTCATTTTGATACGACTCCCTACGATCTTGTTTGCCATCCTGAAGTATTTACCAACACGGGTATTCCTCCTCCCATTTGGACCAAGGATAAGATTGATCCTCCACCTTCCGATCCGGATATTATGCAATATCTGGAAGATTCTCTGTTTATTCTCCGGCTGGAAGAAGTCAATTATGACGAGCTTGTGCCGAATGCGAGTTTGGTCGAGGACCATTCTTCTCCTGGACAAGGTGGGCAAAGAGTATGAAATTGCGAGAGGATTTTCTGAATATTGGAATATTTTTGTAATCCTCATTTCTTCTCTTCTTTTCCTTGACTCCTCTCAATGGTTGACTCATATGTTTGTTCTAGCAAAGTCGCATCGATCTTGTATAACTTGTTAACGATCCCTGTAATGACCTTCTTCTTTGATCGAGAGATTGTATCCAGCTCTTGTAATTGTTTTGATACTGGCCTCTTTGGATCTTCCGAAGAAATAAGAAATTACTTTATCTTGAACTTTGCTAGCCACTTGAATCGTCGTTGCATTAGGTGGCTTAGTTATGCGCGCCAATGCCTACACTTAAGGATTTCCGGAGAAATACAATAAGTCGAGAAGGAACTCACTCGGGTTTTAAACCGATGCCTTATACTTAAGGATTTCCGGAGAAATACAATAAGTCGAGAAGGAACTCACTCGGGTTTTAAACCGATGCCTTATACTTAAGGATAATTCAAAAATTCAATAAGTCTCGAAGGAACTTACTCGGGTATTAAACCGACGCCTTGCAAAAGGAACTCACTCGGATTTTCATCCGATGCCCCGACTTAAGAAAGTTCGAAAGATTTTCCATAAGTGTTGAAGTGTTGAAGGACCCACACGAATTTTCATCCGATGCCTTATAGTTGGATCTTGTTCTTGAATGTGGTGTATGATGCCCCCCAATCAAAAGATAGTTTGTTGAAAACCAAAAATTGCATTGATTGAGTTGAAAATGATTACATCGCGAACAAAATTGAAATCATCTTCAAGGATAAAACTTTTTGAGATGCCTAGCATTCCACGAACGATCCAATTCTTTACGGGAATCAATGTTCTTCAGCTTGTAAGCTCCTGAACCGACCGGTTTCACAACCATATAAGGTCCTTCCCGGGGAAGGGTCCAACTTTCTTTGGTGACGCGGGTCGGAAGCTAGGGTGTTTCTCAACACCAAATCTCCGGCTAAGTACCGACGATTCTTCACTCGAGTATTATAATGAGACGCTATCCTTCTTTGATAATGTTGAGTTCGTGCTATTGCCTTTGCCCGAACTTCATCCAACAAATCAAGACTATCAAGCAGTCCTTGTTCATTTGCTTTTTCCTCGAACTCACGATCCCTTAACGTCCCCTGCCATTATCTCCACTTGGTGCCAATGCTTCGGATCCATATGCCAACCTTGAATGGAGTTTCTCCTGTAGGTGTTCGAACCGTAGTTCTATAAGCCCACGGTACATTATATAGTTCTTCGACCCAAGAAGCTTTGTCGGCTTCGAGTCTTCTCTTTATTCCTTCCGGTGGCGTTCGGTTAGTAACCTCTACCTGGCCATTGCTTTGGGGGTATGCCACGAGGACATACGATGCTCGATCATATATGTTCCACAGAATTGCTCAAATTGTGGACGGTCGAACTGAGTACCATGGTCGATGACAATTATCTTTGGAATCCCAAAGCGATGTATGATTGATTCAAGCACAAATTTCTCCACTTTTTTCTCGATAATTGTCGCGCCGGTGCTTGCAGCTTCTACCCATTTTGTGAAGTAATCAATTGCTACTATCGGATATTCTCGTCCGCCCGATGCCTTGGTGAATTTGCCCATGATATCAATTCCCCACATTGCAAAGGGAATGGGATTTAGAATTGAAGTCATAATCTCCGCCGGGCGCTTCGATCTTGTAGCATGAATTTGTGAGTTACTACATCGACGAACGTAGTCCATAGCGGCTTCTTGGATCTTAGGCCAATATAACCCCAATCTTAGAATTTTGTGGGCCGGGCTCTGCCACCCATGTGAGCGCCACAAATTCCTTCATGAACCTCGGCCAAAGCTGAGTTTGCTCCTTCGGGGCCTATACATCTCATAAGGGGTCCAGCATAAGATCTTTTGTATAGTCTCCCATTACGAATGACAAATCTAGTTGATCGAATCTTGATCAACCTTGCTTCTCTTTGGATCCTCGGGTAACTTGTCATCTCTTAGATATTCAATTATTGGATCCATCCAACAACGTTACGCTTCAATATAAGAAATTTCTTTCTCATGATAACTTGGAAAAGTTACCTCTTCAATGTAGACCGAAGGGTCTAGATTCTTTTCCTTGGCATTGGCTAGTCGGGATAGCTCATCTGCCACTTGAATTTTCATTCCTCGAAATCTGAGATATCTTCAAATTCCGAAATTGGTTCTGAAATGCTGCACTATCTCCCGATATTTTTGCAAGCGTGGTTCTTTAATGCCATACTCCCCCTGGACTTGGTTGACTATAAGTGAGAGTCACTATAAATAGTAACATCTGCAATAGCTAATGCCTTTGACAACCGAAGTCCTGCTATTAGGGCCTCGTACTCCGCTTCGTTATTACTCGCATCAAATGCGAATCTCAAAGCATATCGAATAATGAATCTGCCGGACTTTTTAATAGAATTCCAGCGCTTTGCTCCATCTTTATTACTCGAACCATCGACATATACCTCCCAAGTGGTTGGTATAATGGGATCTTCAATGGTGGGTTCCATTGGTGCGGTAGTTTCTACTACAAAGTCGGCTAATGCTTGAGCCTTGATTGCGATCCTGGGCTTAAAGCTCACTTGGAACTCACTTAGCTCAACCGACCGGGATACCATCCTTCCGGACAAATCGGGTTTGTTAAGAACTTTACTAAGAGGAAAAGTTGTAAATACCTCAATTGGATGAGCACGAAAATATGGCCTTAGCTTCTGGCGGCCATCATGAGAGCAGAGCACTGCTTCTCAATCTGCGAATATCTCGTCTCCGCATCCGGCAACACGTGGCTTACATAGTAAATCGGCCCACTGTTTCTTATCTTTCTCCCGAACAAGTCTTGCCCACTTGACCGCGGAAAGGGATGTCGCTAGATATAGCTGTAATATTTCCCCCTTCTACGGGCACAGGACGGGATCGGTGGTTGTCCAAGTGCATCTTTTAATTCCTCAAAAGCTTTACGGCACTCTTCGATCCACTTTGCTTCCTTCTTGCCCTTCAGGTCTTTAAGTGCCTTGAAGAAAGGCAAACATTTTTCTCCCGGACTTGGAGATAAATCGATTTAAGGCAGCAACTCTCCCTGTCAAACATTGTACATCCCGAACGGTTTTGGGAGCCTCCATATCAATCGAGCTTGTATTTTGGCGGGATTTGCCTCAATTCCCCTCTGTGATACCATGAAACCCAAGAATTTGCCCGAGGAGACTCCAAAGGCACATTTTTCGGGGTTCAACTTCATTTGATGTTTCCTCGATCTTGAGAAAACCTCGATCAAATCTGCAATGTGATTTGCTTTTGTAAAGCTTTTCACCAGCATGTCGTCAACATATGCTTCAACTTTCTTTCCTATCGGCTCTTTGAAAATCTTGTTGACGGCCCTCGATATGTTGCTCCTGCATTTTTCAGGCCAAAAGGCATGACCTTGTAATAATAGCTTTCACGATCGGTCATAAAAGCCGTATATTTCTCATCTTCCTTATTCATAAGGATCTGATTATACCCCGAGTAGGCATCCATGAAACTTAAAGTTTCATACCCTGCGATAGCATCTATCAAGAGGTCAATCCGAGGCAGCGGGTAACAATCTTTTGGGCAAGCTTTGTTTAGATCCGTGTAGTCTGTACACATCCTCCACTTCCCATTCGCCTTTTTCACCATCACCACGTTGGCCAACCAAGTTGGGCACTCGATTGGTTCTATGAAACCAGAATTCTTAAGTTTTTCAACTTCATTCCGAACGGCTTCATACTTTTCAATAGAGAAATTTCTTCTTTTACTGTATCCTTGGTTTCGCCTTAGGGTCTATCCGAGTTTGTGCTCTGCAATGGCCCGATCGATCCCGAGCATGTCCTCGGCGGACCACGCGAATACATCTTTATTACTGTTGAAGAAATAACTTCAATTCATCTTTAAACTCTTCCAGTTGTTCGGACCCGACATAAGTAATCTTTTTCGCATCCTCGGTACACGGCTGGATTTGCTCTAGTTTCTCCTTTGGTTCGGGCCTTTGCATCTCTGTCTCTTCCCGATCATCTCGAACTTCTATGGGGAGGGCGGTAACCTTCTTCGGACCCTCCTTGTCTTTTAAATAGGCAACATAACAACTGCCGAGAGATCTTACGGTCGAGAGGAGACTTGACCGATTCCCATATCGGTCGGGAATTTTATCTTCGGTGCTTTGTCGAAACAATAGCACCTATCTTTGATAAAGATGGTCGCCCAAGAATCATATTATAGGCTGGTAGTTCTCGAACCACCGGAAAAGTTGATTCGGACAGTTGTTTCTTTGGGAAAACTTCCAATGGAAAGATCCAACTGAACCGATCCTTCCGCCACTGCAGATGACCACTGCAAAGCCATATAGGTGTGTTGATGAAGGTTTCATCAAATCTTGATCCACCTTCAATTTTTGATACACTTCGTAAGAAATTAGGTCAGCTGAGACCACTGTATCAATCAATACTCTATGCACTTCCCGCCGTGCAATCTCTACCTTGATGACTATAGCATCATCGTGAGGTAAACAAACATCTCTCTCGTCTTCTTCGCTAAAGTTGATAGAATCTTCACCATTCAGCTTCTTTCGCTTCTGCGCCTCTCCGGCTCCAACAAATTTGGATTTGGTTTTTAGACTCCGGAATGATTCGGGCTCTGGACCCCCGAAGATGGTAAGGATCGGTGACCGAGTAGCAGCTTCAATCACCTCCTTGCCTTTTTTGGACTTCGGGGCCTCCCTTGATCGTTCCGAAGCTGACCCGAACGATTCCTTTTAGGGGCAGCCGCACGTGGCCCGCGTGGCTCCTCCCTTCTTCCGCTAACAAAACCGGGACAGATGTCCCCGAGATATCAATCTCTCAATATCCGCCTTCGGATGACGACAGTCATTAGTGTAATGACCATAGTCCTTGTGGAATCGGCAATACTTTTCCCGATCCTGCTGCTCTCCGGGTTTCAAAAGAATTTTAGGCGGCCACTTCAAAATATTTTTTCTTTTGAGGATATTCAGAATATCGGCCCGAGGAGCATTCAATGGAGTGTACTCACTTCTGCCGGGGGATCTTTGGCGCCAAGGTTGGGATCTTCCAACCCGATCACGAACATTCTTCTTTGGCTTCGCTTCTGCTCAGGGAGCCTTTTGTTCCTTATTGGAGACTTTATTATCTCCTTGGCGCGCATCTAGAATCTCCATGACTTCAGCCCTGTACGGCATCTCTGTACCAACTCGGCATAAGTCGTGGGTATATCATGTAGTAATAACTCCGGGAGTTTCCGATTTGTGAGTCCTGTGAATAGAGCGGTTACGCTACGTGTTCATCCAAGTTTTCTATCTCCATCGTCACCTTGTTGAATCTTTTCGGAAACTCTCGATTGATTCGTTCTTTCCACTGTCTGACGATAAACAAGGTTTCTTCCGTTTTCTTGACTGTATCCCACTCTGGAATCGCCCTATGAATTGGCGTGCCAATTTGTCAAAGTTTACGATCCTTCCCGGGGGAGGTTAGAAAACCACTTTTGTGCCGCTCCGATTAGAGATGATCCGAAAACCACCGCATAAAATTTCATCGAAATTACACAGAAGCGCCATGGTCCGTTGGTAATAACCAATGTGAGCTGTTGGATCTCCGGAGCCATCGAACGTTGAGAAGGTAGGCAAACGGAAGTTATGGGGAAACCGATATCCCGCAATTGGCCCAGCAAAAGGAGTCTTCCGAATGACTGAGTAAATATCCTCAGTTATTCTTCCCTTAGCCAATTGCCCTAACTTCTCATTGATGTTGGCCAATTCTTGACCAATCTGGGTCGGGTGATCTTCAGCAATACGATCACGACCTCGATTGACACGATCATCACGTGCTACTCGATCATCACGAACAGTCCGTCCTTCACGAACGTTTCTCTCGTCACGAACTGCTCGATCATCACGAACGGTTCTTCGACAGTGGGTGAGTGAGTTCTTACCCCAGAATCCAACCTTGTATTTGAATCGGTTGTACTCTCTTGCGGTCTATCGAACCAATCGCCTCGCCTTAGTTGATCATCAATCCTCCGAAGTCCTCGATCTCCTTCACGAAAATTCTGATCAACATTCCGGTCTTCAGCCATTCTTTGGTCACGTGGCAATGCACGTCTCCTCGAATCGTGTTGATCAGGTTCTTGTGGTAAAACCACTCGTCTGGTGAGTAAGCGGAGTGCTTGGCTCACCTCCAAGAGTTGAATCTTTACCTGATCCAATTGATCTTGGATTGTATCAGGAGGATTACGTCCTCCCTGGCCCTTATCCACTTCGATAGGATTTTGGCTTTCTGGGGAATATCTGGATTATTCACCCCGGTGTCTGAACACCGGAATTGCGTTGTGCAGCGGCTGCTGATCTAGTCACCATGGCTTTTTCAAGTCTTTCCCACAGACGGCGCCAAATGATGCGTCCAAAATCTGCTCAGCCCCTTGGATCTCCACGTAGTGTCTGCCAAAACAAAAGCGTCGGATGTGGCCCGACCGGCTGGGGTCGGGAGTCCACCTCCGAAGGCTAAGTCGGTTGATGAACTTAATCACAAACGGCTCTGCTAGAAGCACGAGCTAATGAATGAAGAAACGGGAAAGGTGATCTAGATAGCGGAGACGCTGATAGTTGAGGTCTATCGGTATGTATCCGAACTTTGAGTCTCAGATAATATTCTCCTTCATCGATTGATCCGTCCCTCACCTTGTATAGTAGTGAGGTTTATATAGAGTGTACCTTCGAATCTCCTTCGTTGGATGCACTTGAGCCTTCTTCGGGTAGTCGTTGGATCTTATCAATAAGATCCGTTGAGCGATAGACTTCTACTAGTTTGGGCTAGTAGAGGACTCCTAAGATAACCGTTAGGTTATGCGATAGTTATCCCTTTGATGATGATTATCCGCAGCCGTCAGTTTGAGTCTGCTGTCATCAGGGTGATTACCCTAATCCATAAGTAAGATTAGGGCACGCTTGCAGACGAGAATAATCTTTCTTCTTCAGCAAGCCATCTTCTGGATCCGGTTCGCTCGGGAGCGATTCGGTTTTCTCCGTCTCGACCGGGGTCGAGGGTCGGACCAGGTGTGAACCCGGTCTGATCATAAACTCTCCATATCAGTATTCATTAGATGTTGTCTTATTTAGTCTTAGCATGTTGAATCTTGTTTAGTTCATTATTGTCACCCTTACATGAATTTCTCTTCAGATTTGTGGATGAATTGCCTGTTTCTCTTTCTCTTGAAAAATATAGGTAAAGAGCCATAATAGGAGAATAAACTTTCCTCTAACTTTGTTGTGAAGTTGCTGCAGTAAAACGGAGCAGAATATTCTTAGATCCAATACAGGTGGAAATGACCAGAAGGGGCTAACTTAAGAGGACATGATTCTTGTAAATATATGATTGTTCTCAGCCCTTGATCTCAGAAGGAATGTTCTAATCCTATGGCCATAATCTAACCTAATGATTGAAAGCATTTATGGAAGAAAGAGAAGGGAGGCAAAAAAAACAAAGGAATATAGCAACATACATGGATGAGCAGGAAAGAGAGACTCGACTGAAGCAAGGAGAAGAAGAACCAGAGCTGGACTCATGCGAAAGCATTGAAGGCTGCTGGAGAAGTTGATTTGCTGGAGAAGAAGGCTAGAGCTCGTGTGGAAGCATTGAAGCTTTAGTTTTTTTTCATTCTTATAAACTTATCTTCTCATCTTCTAGCTTTATATTAACTAGAACTACTGCTGTGTTTTTAATGTTTGTCAGGGGCTAAACTTGTGTTGTGTTGGGATGATAGTAGTACCTAACCTGAATTTTGAGATGTACTTATCATGTATGCTTTAGTTTTACTACAATACAGCTTGTTATCAATGAATTCAGCATGATATATATTGGTTAATTTCTATTCTTGATGAATCTTTCATGAACGATTGTTATGATTGAGTTAGCTGGAAAGTTAATGCAGTCTAGATGTTTGTTGAATTGTGTGAGTTAGCATAACCTTTAATTAGTTGTGTTAATTAGTAGGTTGGGTAGGAATACCCAATTACCTCACATTACCATTGATTGGATTGGGTTTAAATTGCATTCATATTTCAATTCTTCATAGGAATATGCAAATGTTGATTTAGGATGCTAGTTTATGTGTATTGGAAAAATACCATAGTGCCATTCATTCCAAGTTCTTGATGTAAAACCCAGCCCTAACCTTGACCCGGGAACCTTGTTATTTGTAGGTCCGATGACCCGAAGTAAAGTAAGAAGTCAGCTTTGGGCCATCCCAGTAGAGGACTTGGTGTCTGGCTTTGGATCCATGAAAGTTGATGATGAAGTTCTATTTATGGAAACTGAATCTTGATGAAGATCGGATTAGTTGATGGACTTGGAGTGCTCTCTATCTTGGTTTGAAGGCATTTCTACCTATTAGGTAAGTCATTTGACATGTGTGCAAAACCCCTTTAGGATTGGATTTGATCTGGGTCTTCAATTCCCTGTTATGGATTTGCTGTCAGCATTGGTCGACTGATTGGTCGACTGGGCCAGTCGACCAATCCACTCGACCAATGAGTGCTGTCTTTGGCAATTAGGTTTTTCTTGCTCTATTTAAGTCCAATCTCGAGTCCACTTCATATTTGCTGCCTCCAAACTCTTTGGAACGAACCAAAGACCTCTGCAAGTCATCTCCCTTGCATCCTTGGTGTTTTCTTGACGGATCTTCGTCGAAACTCTTCCTTTTGCATCAAAAGGTATGTCTACACTCTCTTCTTCTCCTCTATCTCTTATTTTCTTTCCTTTTTGAGTTGAGACAGTAGAGGAGATGCTGCATTCTCTGTTGCAAACATCTCTGGACTTGTTCTCATGATCATCCTAAGGATTAGAGGCTAGAACAATGATCTTAACCATGATCATTGCAAGCTTTTGAAGGAATCATGATCAAACCATGATCTAATCTTGTTAAACTTATGATTTGAATTCTGATCTCCTTGGATCTTCTATATTGATCATGTTAGTAGTTAATTACTGTGTTTTCTTTCCATGATCCATGATCTATCATCTCTAGTTGTTCTCTTCTACCATACTATGTGTTCTTCATGAATCATGGTAGTTACATATATGGTAGGTTTTATTTCCTTATTTAGATTTATGCTTCTAGGCCTATTTCCTTGAAGATCTAAGTATGTTTTCATGTTACCTTTACCTGAAGCAATGATCCATCCTCCTATTGTTCTTGTCTTTGATTTCTATTTCGAATTCATCAAGATCCATGGTTGATCTAATTATGGTAACTTTTTGTTTCCTAATTTGGATCTTGATGTCTTGATTTGATTAGTGTTTTGAGGTCCCCTATATGTTAGAATACTACTGATGTAGTTTACCCCTTGATTAGTACCCTTTTGAACCACCAAATTCGGATTTCATATCTTAAAACTTTGTTTTTTTTAGGCTACTGTCTGCATTGGTCGACTGATTGGTCGACTAATCCACTCGATCAATGAGTACAGCAACTCCAGAATTGGTCTGTGTTGGATGTTTTGGTATCTTTTCTGTTAGGGATCTTTCCTAATATGTTGTATACACTTGTTTAGGACCTTCTTCTCAAGTTTGCCAAGATCTTACTTGATTTCTTAGGATTCCTTTGCGAGTTATAAAAGGTAAGGATGGTTATTTCCTTAATTACATAGATAGCATGAATCTAGTTTCTATATTTAAATATCATTGATATGTTTCCTAAATTAGATTCTTACAATGATATACTACTGTTGCATAACTTTGATTATAGTAGCGTTGCTTAATCATATTAAATTGATTCATGTATGATTTACTTACCAATTGTATACAAGTGATTGTAATTATTGATTTCTTTCCATATATGAAGTTACCATATATGTGATGATATGAATTGATGCATGTGTATGCTTAAGTATGGTTTGGAAAGGAGAGGTGTCCTTTTGACACTTTTGTCCTTGGACTACTACGGGAATATTATGGGATGTTTCCGGAGATGCCCTCTGGACACCTTCCTAAACTGTTGGATGACATATCTAGGATTGTCTAGTAGTGTTTGGCTAGGATGTCCTGTTATGTCAGACCCTAATCGGAGGGGTATTGAGACCGGTAACCAACCCGTGAGAGGACGTGAGAGCTTCCCGTTTACCATATGTGGATAACCAATAGGGTTGATGAGTCCGTAGTCAGGGACTATGAGGACTCTAGTGAGAAGGATACCGGAAAGGATCGTCAGGGACGAGGAATGGACGTATCTGAATCTGACTTGATGTAACTAAGTAGAAGACTTGCATTTGGCTAGGTTTTACCTTGACATGCGCCAGTACTTATACCAAATGGTTGTGAGAGAGTGTGTTGACTTAACCCCCTGCCATGGTTTGTCTCGAGGGATGAAGGACCCATTACCAATCGGCTGCTCAAGACCGGTGAAATGATCCGTGAGAGAATCCAAGATATCTTAAATGGTTGAGGATGTGAGCGGACCTTCCTAAAGAAGTACGGTGCTATGACTTAAAGCATGTCTGCCAATAGAGACCAGCATACATAGAGTTAGATTCATTCATTCATTGCTTGTCTCATATCATATTGCATTTATGTTTGTTCCGAAATTCTGCCATTTATGTTATTATGGATTTAATCGCCTTCTTGAGTTTCTTTGAAACTCATTCCTTTATTGTACAATGTTTGTTAGACTATCCTGCAGGTACTGAGTACTATGACGGTCCCTATGAAGAAGCGCAAGGCGAAGAGGCATATCTCCAGGAAGGTGATTGCGGTTACCACAATTACACTGAAGATCCCGCGAGTGGTTATGCTCCGTACGATGCTTAGTCCGACCATTGAGTGGAAGCGTCCTTGTGCCATTTATGAGATTTACACTTATAAGGATGTTGTCTATAAAGTAGAGAACAATTTAGTTACCCATTGTACTTGCTACTGGGATTAGATTTTGTCTAGTTTATTCTCTTTAGAGCTACTTTCCGCTGGTTGTAGAGTGGGATTTTTGCCTCACTTTACTTATCTCTGTTGACACTCGATTATATCTATTATTCTGATTTATATATGATTCATTCTTTCCTTATTGGATCTATGGTTTATCTTCAGCACTTTTATTATGATTGTTCATGATTATGTTATTGTTTATGTGGGAGGTTGATCACTCGATACCTAATCTTCGGGCTGTGGATCACACTCTCGGGTATGCCAGATAGGGTACCGGCTGGGAGGACGTGATAGATTGGTATCAGAGCCCAAGGTTCGAGGAGATCCTAACTACAAAAGATAATAACTAAACATTCTCGAGTCATTGATCCGAAATGACTCTTCTACTCTTAGAATTGAATAATAGAACATCGAATTAGAAACTTAACCTTTGAGGCATAACGAAACATTTCCGAATAACATACCATAATTAAACTTGAACAAATGTCACTAATGCAAGGAAAAGAAAGGTGCATAATATACAATAATTAAAGGGAAACAAAATGAACTTCATTAATTTCAAAGGTTTTTACAACGATTACATCTAAAATGCATAAATGGAAATCCTAAGGTACAGTCTATCTAGGTGATCTTCTCGATCTCTCGTATGCTCCGAACTCCTCCGCTAGCTGAGTCACCCGATGCTCTATCCTATCCTGTCGTGACTCCATCCTCTCATACATCTGCTCCTGTCTGACCTCCATCCTCTCTAGCATGGAAGTCATCGATCTCATCTGTGCCCCAAGATCCGAAGTCTCCGGAACCGCATGTGAAGGGCCACCCGCCTCGAAGTGTGATGAAGGAAACTCGTGATGCACCGCTCAGCCTCGTGCATATTTGCATCATCTCCGGCCTGATCATCACTATCGGGACCGATATCCTCTCCTTCATCCTCCGACCCCCGATCCTCATCCTCCGATTCATCATCATCCTCACCCTCCGGACCAGGAGATCTCTCTCGATCGTCGTAGTCTCATCCGACGAATCGTCCGAGTCCCGATTGAGTATCCTTGTGAACCGGTGTCCACTGGTGTATCCTCGAAACTCACCCCGAAATGTCCGAAGATCAAGGTCGGTAGCCTCCCATAGCAAAGGTTCCGCATGCTAGGCCGCAGAACTAAGTCCAGCATGACCCGCTGAGTGATGTAGGAGAGATCGATCTCGAAGCCCATGTAGATGCGGTAGATGACTAAGGCCTCCATCACCGTGACCCGATGGTGATGTCCGGCTTTCGGCATAATGTTTCGGCCGACTATGCGACCGATAATCCGTGCAGAATCCGTCATCCGTCCGCTGGTCCACGGAGTGAAGCATCGACGACTATCCCATAGCGTAGAGCATATCTCGCGAAGCTCGTACGGCATCGGATGGCTGTCCGGATCTGCTCCTGCAGGTATCCACACACACCGCTATGGATAGTAAGGAACCTGCAAGATCTCAGCCGGTGTCCGGGTGGAGAAGCGAATCGAGTCCGGAAGACCCTGCTCCCGAGGACAAGTCTAAGTGGATGTCCTTGGCCTCGAGCCTCCTCTGTGTAGGTAAGGTTGCTGAAGAACAACCTCACTAGTTCCGGGTATACCGGCAGATCCTCGGTGAAGAGATGAGTCCACTGCAATGTGTCGAATCTCTGCTGAATCCTAAAGGCTCTGAGCTGGCGTAAGTGAAGTAGACGTCCCATCTCGATATTGCAGTAACTAAAGTAGGCCTCGTACGGGAACTCGGCTCGAGGTGTGTCAAACATGTCTGGTCTCCTAACCTCCCGTCTAGGCTCGAAGGAACCTGACCTCTGCCCCTAAGAGCACCTACAATGCGACCACGACCTCTACCTCGTCCTCACCCTCCCCTCTGCATAGTGGATATCTGAGACAAGAGACAATTCCAGTTAGTGCTACCTTAAGATTTGAGCCAAAAGGGTATTTTCGTAATTTTTCGGAAAATTTCAAATTTGGGGGAAATTTGATTTGAACATACTAGCATGTGCGCAATATTTGGAATTTCATGTCTATGAAGTTTGTTTGATGAAAATCGATCGAAAACTTGGATTAAAGCGGAAAATTCAGCAAGAAGGAATTTGGGGATTTTGCAATTTAGGTCAAAATTGGATTTTTGAAAAGTTGAAATTGGTTAAATCAAATTGTATGGACCTATCTACAATGTCATCTTGAGCATGTAGCATTTGATCTCGTGCGAAAATTTCAAGCGGTTTGAGAGAAAACGGAATCTTTCTAAAGATAACGATTTCGGTATGAAAACGTTGCGAGATGAACACCAATATGTTAAAACTTGTTGTCTATGCATGGCATTGTGTTTAAAACCTAGGGAATATGTTTCTAAGCATTCCTAAGCATGATTTCTAGCATTGGATACAATCAAAGCATGGTTTTGTTTGAAATGCAAGCATGAGAAGATGAAAATGGAAGAAAGAATAAGAGATTTACCTTGTTTGTGATGATTGTGTGTTGTGGTGTTGTTGTTGAAGCACCAAATCACCTCAAGAACACTTGTGAGAACTCTTGGAGACTTTCCCTAGAGCTCTCTCACCTTTGGAAGAAGTTAGAATGAGGTTGGAATGTGAAAATGAGGCTTATAATGCGAATTTTCGCATTCTGTCTGCATTGGTCGACTCATTGGTCGACTGGGTCAGTCGACCAATCACTCGACCAATGGTCACAGAGACCTCATTTGCTGTTGAATTTTTGGAAAATGTGATTTTTGCCTTATGGATTATTGTTTGATGACTATATGGATATATTTAAGCATGATTTAAGTTTTCAAATCATTTGGACTTGTGGTTTATGTTGAAACTTCAAATTCGGTATTTTGATGTTCTCGGTTTTGCGAGAATGGTTACTCCGAGAAGTGGGCGTGGTGAATCCAGTGGTCAAGGAGGTGGTGAAATACCTCAGGGAGGTGGTGAAGTACCTCATGGAGGTGGTGAGATACCTAATGTTGATCAGGGTACCCATGAGATACCTGGTGCCCCGAATGTTGGAAGTTTCCGAGATATTGCCAATATTATGGGCAATATGATGCAGCAGACAAGCGGCTCGGTTCAATCAGATGTTGGTGGGTTTCATGACTCTGCATAATGAGACTCGGGCTGGTGCTAATGTGAATCCTCATGCTGCAGTCCCGAATGCGGGAGGTTTAGCTGGAACTCCTCATACTACTTTGATGGAGAGTTTTCCGAAGATGCAAGTACCCACTTTCACCGGAGTTACCAAGGACCCCTTGTTCCCTAACAAGTGGCTTCGTGAGTTGGAGAAGGCTTTCCGACATCTCCAATGCTCGGAAGCTCGAAGATTCGTTTCTTTGAGCAGAAGTTACAACAAGAAGCTGATGCATGGTGGATCTCCACTCGGCTTTGTCTTGGAAGGTTTGCATGCGGGAGGTGTAACTTGGGAGTTGTTTAAAGAGGCTTTTTGTATGAATTACTTTCCCGAGGCGGTAAAAGATGCGAAGGAAGCTGAGTTCATGATTCTTACTCAAGGATCTCTGTCCGTGTTGGAGTACCAACGAAGTTCGAGGAGCTTCATTTCTTTGCTCCAGATTCTCCGAAGGATGACCTCGCCAAAGCAAAGAAGTTCTTCAAAGGGCTGCGCCACTGCCATTAGAGCTTACCTCACAGTCCAGCCTATTGTGAGCTATGCTCAAGTGGTGCGAACTCGAAGAAGTTGGAGGAAACAGAGAAGGAAAGTGCTCGTGTGCAAAAGCCCCGGCGATCAAGGAATTCTGGTTTGGTGGATCGTAATGACCGTCGTTTTGTGAGACCTACACCCTACCCCACTCCTACCTTTCGGGCTAAGAGTGTAGGTCGGAACACGGGTTTTCAGCAGCCCGGCCAGTATAGACAAGTATGGCGAGAAACCGACCACCAGCAAATGCAAGTGCAAGTGCTAGGCCTTTTGTTCGAAGCCCTCTGTTGCAGCCACCCCTGTTGGATCCAAGCAATCTGTTTGCTTCTACTGCAAGCAAGCTGGTCATTTCGCTCTTGCCTGTCCGAGCGGCCTGCCCAGCAGCCTGCTCCGATGGTGAAGAGTGCTCCTGCTCCTCCCTCCTCGGTAGAGTTTTCGGTATTTCCGGTCTTGAGCGGGGATCCAAGCCATGAAGTGATTACGGGTACATTGTTAGTTGCTTCTATTTCTGCATTTGTCTTATTTGATACGGGTGCATCTCATTCGTTCATGTCATCTGCATTCATCAAGAAGACTAACCTAATCCCTGAGAAGTTGTCTAGTTGTTTATTGATTAGTACACCTACTGGTCCTGTTGTGAAACTAGATAAGGGGTTATCTAAATGTCCTGTGTTGATTGGTGAGAAGAACTTGGAAGCCAATTTTGTAATTCTTGATGTCACATCCACCCAGCCGGTACCCTATCTGGCATACCCGGGATGTGATCCACACCCCGCAGATCCATAGTTCAGGGACCACATAATCCACATCAACGATAATACAATCATGAACAGATAATAATCATAAACTAACAATGAATGATCATGGAATTCAAAAATAAGGTGTCAGACATAATCAGAGTGCGGAAATAAATATCAAATCAGATAACTTAAGAAGGCAGTGGGCGGAATCCACTCCCTCACCAAACGGAAGTGGGGTCAAAATTAAGTTAAGTACAAGTCTCAAGTTATGAAGATAAATTAAAGTTATTACAATTCTTCTAAGTTTAACTGTCACAAAAAAGGAGTAGTAACTACTCATAAGTCTCCTCCACAATGGATATGTCCTCCTCAAAAGTGAGGACCATGGAGATCCAACATGACTGCTCCCATACAACTCCAGGGCTAACCCCAGTACGCCGGGTGATCTTCTTCGGTATGGTCACCGAAGTCTTCGATGTAGCTAGCCTCCGGATAGTAGTATGAGGTATCCGGGTCCGTCTCGGGGAGGGCACCATCGGAGTAATCACCTGTAGAGTAGCCTAACAAAATATTGCAACGAAAAAGGGAATGAGTTCAAAAGAACTCAGCAAGGAAGTTATCCTTCCACACATAAACCACAAGATAATCATAAAATGATGCGAGATGATATGAGGCATATAATGCAATATGACTTTATTCTAAGTATGCTGGTCATCTATGGTAGACATGCTTTAAGTCATAGCACCATACTTCTTTGGGTAGTCTCGATCACTCATCACCGGGGTGACTTGGGTCCCTGCATCCCTCTCGGACAAATCCATGGTTGGGGGTGTCGGTCACCGCTCTCTCACATCACCGTTTGGTCTAAGTATTGGCGCATGTCGGGGTATAGCCTAGCCCAATGCAAGTCATCTACTTAATCATATCATGCCGGTTCCAGATACTTCCATTCCTCCCCTCTAGGGATCCTTTCCGGTATCCTTCACACTAGAGTCACGGATATTACTCACCGGACTCATCAACCCTATTGGTCATCCACAAATGGTAAACGGGAAGCTCTCACGTCCCTCTCACGGATCATTTCACCGGTCTTGAGTGCCCGTGAGCCCAAGTCTAGCCATTTGTAACCCTACCAATAAATGGCCCCTTTCGAGTAACCGTAATGCAATTTATGTCCTCTCACGGGGTGGATACCGGTCTTGAGCGCCCACAAATCCACACTACTACCACGGGTTGTTCGGTCTCAATGCCCTTCCGAATCGGGTCTGATATGATAGGGACATCCTAGCCATACATCTAGACAAATCCTATGCATGTCATTCAATAACCCGGGAAAGCGTCAATGGACACCTTCGGAGAACATCCCATACTATTCCCTCCGATGTCCAAGGACAGAAGCACCAGTAGGGTACCCCTCAATCCCAAGTTATACTTAAGCAATCACATGCCCAAGTTCATCATATCAGTTCACAAGATACAACGTCATAATAAACATTCGATTCATGACATTGACATAAGTCATCATATATTGAAATTGATAAACATGATACAACATTGAAGTAATATAATGTAAACACAAAGCTACTGTTAAAATACATATGTAGCAAGTCTAACATGATAAGGATATGAATTAGAAACTATATTTACTAGGATAGGAATACCAAGTCAAGATTTCCATATCCTAGGTAATTACATCGATAACTATCCTTACCTTGAATCGGAGAAGAGAATGGTCCAAGATCACAAGCGGTGGCCCAAATAGTCTTAAAGTCCTAAACAAGCATATATGAAAGGTTAGAGAAGAAATCGAACAATCGGAGATCAAACGAATCGGAAGCGGGCAAAAGTTGCTGACGACAACTCTATTGGTCGATACATTTGGTCGATAGTATCGACCAATAGTATCGACCAATTCAATTCCGAGGACAGCAAGTCGGCTTTTCGGATTCTTGCCCAATTTGGTCTTCCTGGTCTCGGATTGACATGAAACTTGGAGGATAGTCTAGGCACAACATGGGGACACTAATTATCAAGAAACTTTCATAATCCAATGGTCCATTTGGAAATCCCCAAATTGACATATTAAGGTTAAGAGTTGTAGATCATAGCATTGGCTATAACTCAATGCAAATTAGGGGAAAACATGGGGGATTAGGTAGGGAATCGTTTAGAAGCAACATGGAGCACATATGCAAGGTATAGATTAAGTAAAACACGAGCTCCATCTCAGTTTTGGTGAATAAAGCAAGTTGGTAAGCAATAAATCATGGAAATGTGTAGTCAATGATCATGAGGTGAATCAATCATAGTCACATCGGTGAAAACATCATTGTGTGGGGTTTAGAAGGTTCATGGCAAGGTGTATGCAAGGTTGCAGCACCTTGACCATGGTCCCAACAGTAAAATAGAGAAAAGATGAGTAAGAAAGTGATTAGGAGAGAGAGTCATACCTTTAGAGTGGAACAAGAAGGTAGGAATAAGTGGTTGGCAATGATTGATGAAGAAGATGCTTCACCACTACCAAGGAGGAGTTCTTGGGAGGCTCTCTCACGTTCCCAGATGTTAAAGACACGAGGATAGGGCTCCAGTCTCGAGGAATAAATAAATAGAAAAGAATATTCTAAGAATCTTTAAATCTGGGCTCAGCAGACTTGTTGGTCGATACATTTGGTCGATGGTATTGACCAATAGTATCGACCAATTCAAACTCTGCAGAATTTTACAGAATAGTACAGCAACTTTAGGTGCGGACTTGGAGGGCTATACAAGGTCAAATTGCATGGGGTTTTCTCCTACAGTTCACTCAAGAGGTCTAGTTTCAGGGAGTACCTTCGGATTATGCACCGGAGTCCGTTTGCTATTTCAACTGTCTCGCTCTTCATCAGTGCGCAGATTCTAACTTAACACTGGTAATGTGCTCAAGGAAGGAGCAGCATCATCAATGTCCATAAAATGGAATCCCGACATTACGTCATCAACCAGTAGGGCCCATAAGTCCCTCCTACCACCACTTCGGGTCTTTGGACCTACAAACATAACAATGGCCGGGTCGGGTCAGGGTTAAGTAAAAGCTGGATTTTACACTTGACATGAAGGACTTCGATATTATTTTGGGAATCGATTGGTTAACAGCCCACAAAGCTGTGTTCCTTTGTTCCTCAAGGAAGATTCAGTTCCATATCTGTGGAAGTCCGGTCTTGGAATTTCAGGGTGAAAAGAGAAGGGTTTGTAAGAAGGTGATGTCCGCACTGATGCAAGTCTATGCCCTAGTGGATGATGCTTCATCTGAAGGCAAGGGTAAAGTGGAGAAAAGAGTCGATGAAGTCAGAGTTGTCTGCGACTTTGTTGATGTCTTCCCCGATGATCTATCGGGAGTGCCTCCGATCGGGGATGTCGAGTTTTCTATTGATCTCGTCCCCGGTGCCGCTCCGGTATCTAAAGCTCCGTATAGGATGGCTCCTACTGAGTTGAAAGAGTTGCAAAATCAGTTGAATGAGCTCATTGATAGAGGTTTCATACAGCCTAGTGTGTCACCTTGGGGAGCTCCGGTCTTGTTTGTCAAGAAGAGACCGTAGCCCCCTCCCCCCCCCCCCCCCCCCGTGGAATATATTTTCTCTCTCAAAAAAATATCCCCCCCCCCCCCCATCATTTTCCCCCCCCCCCATGAAGGGTGCGTTGTGTTCTCAAAGATTGACTTAAGGTCCTGGATATCACCAATTGAAAGTGAAGTCTAGTGATATCTTCAAGACAGCTTTCCGAACGCGGTATGGTCACTATGAGTTTAGAGTCATGCCCTTCGGATTGACCAATGCTCCTCGCGTGTTCATGGACCTCATGAACCGAGTATTTCATGATGTGCTTGATAAATTTGTGATTGTTTTCATTGATGACATCTTGATCTATTCGAAGAGCGAAGAAGAGCATGCGAGTCATCTAAATTTCACGTTGCAAAGGTTGCGAGAAAAGAAGTTGTTCGCTAAGTTTAGCAAGTGTGATTTCTGGCTTAAGAGAGTGGTATTCCTTGGTCATGTGGTTTCAGCCGAAGGTATTCGTGTCGATCCCGAAAAAGGTCCAAGCTGTGGCCGATTGGGAAAGACCAAAGTCGAACGGAAATAAGAAGTTTTCTTGGATTGGCGGGTTACTACGGAAGGTTTATTGAGAATTTTTCTCGGTTGGCTGCTCCTATGACTAAGTTGACCAGGAAAGAAGAGAAGTTTGTTTGGTCCGACGCCTTGTGAGAAGAATTTCCAAGAGTTGAAAGATAGATTGACAAGTGCCCCGGTTTTGACTATACCCGATAGTTCCGGTGGTATGACAACTTATACCGATGTGTCAAAGATTGGTTTGGGTTGCGTACTCGATGCAACATGGCAAGGTCGTAGCCTATGCTTCTCGGCAATTGAAAGATTATGAGCGGAATTACCCCACTCACGATCTAGAACTTGCCGCCGTTGTCTTTGCTTTGAAGATTTGGAGACATTACCTCTACGGTGAGAAGATTGCCATTTTCACGGATCATAAGAGTTTGAAATACTTCTTTACCCAAAAGGAGTTGAACATGAGACAAAGGAGATGGTTGGAACTAGTCTCCGATTATGATTGTGATATTCAGGATCACCCTGGGAAAGCAAACGTTGTTGCTGATGCTCTTAGTAGGAAGAACCGGAAGAAGACTTTGGATTTGAATGCTTTGAGTTTACCATTGTGGTCTTCTATTGAGAGTATTGATTTGGAAATTGTCCCTGAGAATTCTGATTTTATTCTTTCTCGCCATGACGGCAAGATCTGGTCTTAGAGATAAGATTGTTGCTCTACAGAGTTCGATCAAGAGCTTTTGATCAAAGTTGAGAAGATTTCTTCGAATCTCGAGTCGGACCCCGACTTTGGTATATCCATGGATGGTGCTTTGTTGTTTAGAGGAAGACTGTGCGTGCCTGCAAAAATGAAGAAGTTAAGAAAGAAATATTGAAGGAAGCACACCAATCTTTACTATACACCCGGAAGCACCAAGATGTACAAGGACTTGAAGGAACATTTTTGGTGGATTGGTCTGAAGGCTGATGTTGATGATTTTGTTGCCAAGTGTGAGACTTGCCAACGTGTGAAAGCCGTTCGACAACCTCCATCCGGATTACTTCAACCTCTTCCTATTCCTCGTTGGAAGTGGGAGGATATCTCCATGGACTTTGTGACTAGCTTGCCTCGGACAAGTAAAGGCAATGACACTGTGTGGGTGATTGTTGATAGGTTGACCAAATCAGCCCACTTCATTCCTATGAAGATCACTCATACTGGATAAGCTAGCAAGGCTTTATGTGGATAATGTGGTTCGTCTCGCATGGTGTGCCATTGAGTATTGTTTCGGATCGTGATCCTAGGTTCACCTCAAGGTTTTGGAATAGTTTGCAGAAGGCCTTGGGAACCCAATTGAACTTGAGTACAGCTCATCATCCACAAGCTTGATGGACAATCCGAGCGGACAATTCAGACATTGGAAGACATGCTCGATCTTGTGTGGTGGATATGGGTGGTAATTGGGATGAACACCTAGCTTTGGTTGAGTTTGCCTATAACAACAGTTATCAAGAAACAATAGGCATGGCTCCATTCAAGGCTTTGTATGGTAGTACTTGTAGGACACCTTTGTACTGGACCGAGACAGTGAAAGAAAAGTCTTAGGTCCCGAAATGATTGAAGCTACGAGTGCTATGGTAGATATGATAAGAGAAAGGATTAAGTCTGCAGTTACAAGACAAAAATCTTATGCTGATAAGAGAAGGACCGATTTGGAATTTCAAGTTGGAGAGAAAGTATTTCTGAAGGTTTCACCAATGAAGGGTGTGATGAGATTCAATGTTAAGGGAAAGCTTAGCCCTCATTACATTGGACCTTTCAAGATTTTGGAAAAGGTTGGACCTGTTGCGTATCGATTAGCATTACCTCCGCCTCTTGCTGGTGTTCACAATGTGTTTCATATTTCGATGCTCCGAAAATACATAGAGAATCCGGAACACATTTTGCAGCAAGCACCTGAAGGACTTAGTGCTGATTTGACCTACGATGAAGAACCGGCCGAAATCTTGGATAGGAAGGACAAGCAACTAGGGAATCGCACCATTCCTTTGGTGAAGATTCGGTGGAAGAACCATACCCCTGAAGAAGCTTCTTGGGAGAAGGAAGAAGACATGAAGGAGAAGTTTCCTTACCTCTTTGGAAGTACAGGTACGCTTTCAATTTCGAGGACGAAATTTCTTTAAGGGGGGGAGAATGTAAAACCCAGCCCTAACCTTGACCCGGGAACCTTGTTATTTGTAGGTCCGATGACCCGAAGTAAAGTAAGAAGTCAGCTTTGGGCCATCCCAGTAGAGGACTTGGTGTCTTGTGAAACCCAGCCCTAACCTTGACCCGGAAACCTTGTTATTTGTAGGTCCGATGACCCGAAGTAAAGTAAGAAGTCAGCTTTGGGCCATCCCAAGAGAGGACTTGGTGTCCGGCTTTGAATCCATGAAGGTTGATGATGAGGTTCTATTTATGGAAACAGAATCCCGATGAAGATCTAATTAGTTGATGGACTTGGAGTGATCTCTATCTTGGTTTGAAGGCATTTCTACCTACTAGGTAAGTCACTTGACTTGTGTGCAAAACCCCTTTAGGTTTGGATTTGATCCGGGCCTTCAATTCCCTCGTTTTGGCCTTGCTTGCCGCATTGGTCGACCGATTGGTCGATCGGGCCAGTCGACCAATCCACTCGACCAATGGGTGTCAGTCTTTGGCAATTAGGTTGATTCTTGCTCTATTTAAGCCTAACCTCGAGTCCACTTCGTATTTGCTGCCTCCAAACCCTCTCGGAACGAACCAAAGACCTCTCGCAAGTCATCTCTCTTGCATCCTTGGAGTTTTCTTGGCGGATCTTCGTCGGAACTCTTCTTTTTGCATCAAAAGGTATGTCTACTCTCTCTTCTTCTCCTACATCTTTGTTTTTCTTTCCTTTTTGAGTTGAGACAAGAGAAGAGATGCTGCATCCTCTCGTTGCAAACATCTCTCGAACATGTTCTCATGATCATCCTAAGGATTAAAGGCTAGAACAATGATCTTAACCATGATCATTGCAAGCTTTTGAAGGATTCATGATCAAACCATGATTTAATCTCTCGTTAATTTCCTAATCTGAATTCTCGATCTCTTTGGATCTTCTTTCATTGATCATGTTAGTGGTTAATGGTTGTGTTTTCTTTCTATGATCCATAATCCATAGAATTCTAGTTGTTCTCTTCTACCTTACTATGTGTTCTTCATGATGCATGATAGTACATATATGGTAGGTTTTATTTCCTTATTTAGATTTATGCTTCTAAGCCTTATACCATGAAGACCTATGCATGTTTTCATGTTTTCATTACCGAAAGCAATGATCCATCTTCCTATTGTTCTTGTCCTTGTTTTCTATTTCAAACTTCATCAAGATCCATGTTTGATTTATTTATGGTAACTTTTTGTTTCCTAATTTGGGTCTTGATACCTTGATTTGATTAGTGTTTTGAGGTCCCCTATATGCTAGAATACTACTGATGTAGTCTACCCCTTGATTAGTATCCTCTTGAACCATCAAATTCGGATTTCATATCTCAAAACTCGATTTTCTAAGCTATCGTCTCGCATTGGTCGACTGATTGGTCGACTGGACCACTCGACCAATCCACTCGACCAATGAGTACAAAGCAACTCCGAATTGGTCTGCTTTTGATGCTTTGCTATATTTTCTCGTTAGGGATCTTTCCTAATATGTGGTATATACTTGTTTAGGACCTTCTTCTCAAGTTTGCCAAGATCCTACTTGATTTCTTAGGATTCTTTGCGAGTTATAAAAGGTAAGGATGGTTATTTCCTTAATTACATAGATAGCATGAATCTAGTTTCTATATTTGAATATCATTAATATGTTTCCTAAATTAGATTCTTACAATGATATACTACTGTTGCATAACTTTGATTACAGTAGCATTACTTATTCATATTGAATTGATTCATGTATGATTTACTTACCAATGTTATACAAATGTTTGTAAATATTGATTTCTTTCCATATATGGAGTTACCATATATGTGATGATATGAATTGATGCATGTGTATGCTTACGTATGGTTTGGGAAGGAGAGGTGTCCTTTTGACATTTCTGTCCTTGGACTACTACGGGAATATTATGGGATGTTTCCGGAGATGCCCTCTGGACACCTTCCTAAACCGTTGGATGACATATCTAGGATTGTCTAGTAGTGTTTGGCTAGGATGTCCTGTTATGTCGACCCTAATCGGAGGGGTATTGAGACCGAACGACCCGTGGTAGCAATGGGGATTCATGGGCGCTCAAGACCGGTAACCAACCCGTGAGAGGACAGGAATCACATTGTGGGGGCCATTTATTGGTAGGGTTGCATATGGTTAGACTTGGGCTCACGGGCGCTTAAGACCGGTAACCAACCCGTGAAAGGACGTGAGAGCTTCCCGCTTACCATATGTGGATGATCAATAGGGTTGGTGAGTCCGTAGTCGTGGACTATGAGGACTCTAGTGTGAAGGATACCGGAAAGGATCGTCGTGACGAGGAATGGAAGTATCTCGGATCCCGACTTGATGTAACCAAGTAGAAGACTTGCATTTGGCTAGGTATTACCCCCGACATGCGCCAAGATTTATACCAAATGGTTGTGAGAGAGTGTGTTGACTTAACCCCCTAGCCATGGAATGTCCCGAGGGATGCCGGACCCATTACCAACTGATGATGAGTGATTGAGACTTTCCTGCGGATGCCGAGTACGGTGCTATGACTTAAAGCATGTCCGCCAATAGAGACCAGCATACATAGAGTTAGATTCATTCATTCATTGCTTGTCTCATATCATATTGCATTCATGATTGTTCCGGAATCCCGCCATTTATGTTATTATGGATTTTTAATCGCCTTTACCGAGTTTCTTTGAAACTCATTCCTTTATTGTACAATGTTGTTAGACTATCCCGCAGTACCGAGTACTATGACGGTCCCTATGAAGAAGCGCAAGGCGAAGAGGCATATCTCCAGGAAGGTGATTGCGGTTACCACAATTACTCGAAGATTCCGCGGGTGGTTATGCTCCGTACAATGCTTAGTCCGACCATTGAGTGGAAGCGTCCTTGTGCTATTTATGAGATCTACACCTACAAGGATGTCGTCTACAAAGTGGAGAATAATTTAGTTACCCAATGTACTTGCTACTGGGATTAGCTTTTATCTAGTTTATTCTTTCGAGCTACTTTTCCGCTGGATGTAAAGTGGGATTTTTGCTTCACTTTACTTATCTCGTTGACACTCCGATTATATATTTATTATTCCGTTTCGTTTACGATTCATTCTTTCTTTATTGAATCTATGATTTATCTTCCGCACTCTTGTTATGGTTGTTCATGATTATGTTATTGCTTATGTGGGAGGTTGATCACTCGATACCCGATCTTCGGGCCGTGGATCACACTCTCGGGTATGCCGGATAGGGTACCGGGCCGGGAGGGCGTGATGATTGGTATCGTAGCCCAAGGTTCGAGGAGATCCTAACCACAAAAGGCAACAACTGAACATTCCCGAGTCATTGATCCGAAGTGACTCTTCTACTCTTAGAAGTGAATAATAGAACACCGAATTAGAAACTTGAACTTTGAGGCATAACAACATTTCCGAATAACATACCATAATTATACTTGAACAAATGACACTAATGCAAGGAAAAGAAAAGTGCATAACATACAATAAATAAAGAGAAACAAAATGAACTTCATTAATTTCAAAAGTTTTACAATGATTACATCCGAAAAGCATAAATGGAAAATCCTAAGGTACAGCCTATCTAGGTGATCTACTCGATCTCTATATGCTCCGAACTCCTCTCGCTAGCCGAGTCACCCGATGCTCTATCCTCGTCCCGTCGAGACTCCATCCTCTCGTACATCTGCTCCCGTCTCGACCTCCATCCTCTCTAGCATGGAAGTCATCGATCTCATCTCGTGCACCAAGATCCGAAGTCTCCGGAACCGCATGTGAAGGGCCACCCGCCTCGAAATGTGATGAAGGAAACTCGTGATGCACAGTGCTCAGCCCTCGCGCATATCTCAGATCATCTCCGGCCTGATCATCACTATCAGACCGATATCCTCTCCTCCATCCTCGGATCCCTCATCCTCATCCTCTCGATTCATCATCATCCTCACCCTCCGGACCAGGAGATCTCTCTAACCGATGTAGTCTCATCCGTCGAATGGTCCGAGTCCCAATGGGGTATCCCCGTGATCTAGTGTCCATCGGAGTATCCTCGAAACTCACCCCGAAATGCCCGAAGATCAAAGTCGAAGCCTCCCATAGCAAAGGTTCCGCATGCTAGGCCGCAGAACCAAGTCCAAGCATGACCCGCTGAATGATGTAGGAAAGATCGATCTCGAAGCCCATGTAGATGCGGTAAATGACCAAGGCCTCCATCACCGTGACCCGATGGTGATGTCCGGCTTTCGGCATGATGTTTCGGCCGACTATGCGACCGATAATACGTGCAGAACCCGTCATCCGTCCGCTAGTCCACGGTGTGAAGCATCGGCGGCTATCCCATAGCGTAGAGCATATCTCGCGAAGCTCGTACGGCATCGATGGTCTGTCCGTGGTCCGCTCCGGCAGGTATCCACACACACCGATGTGGGTAGTAAGGGACCCGGCAGGATCTCAGCCAGTTGTCCGGGTGGAGAAGCGAATCCGAGTCCGGTGGACCCCGCTCCCGAGGACAAGTCCGAGTGGATGTCCCCGGCCCCGAGCCTCCTCTCGTGTAAGTAAGGTTGCTGAAGAACAACCTCACTAGCTCCGGCATACCGGCAAATCCTCGGTGAAGAGGTGAGTCCACCGTAAGGTGTCGAACCTCCGCCGGATCCCGAAGGCTCCGAGCTGGCGTAAGTGAAGTAGACGCCCATCTCGATGTTACAATAGCTGAAGTAGGCCTCGTACGCAAACTCGGCCCGAGGTGTGTCAAATAGGTCCTGCCTCCCAACCTCCTCTCTCGGGCTCGAAAGGAACCCGACCTCTCGCCCCGAGAGCACCTACGATGCGACCTCTACCTCTACCTCCTCCTCGTCCCTCCCCTCTCGCATGATGTATCCGTGAAAGAGACAAGAGACAATTCCAATTAGTGCTATTCAAGATTTTAGCCAAAAGGGTATTTTCGTAATTTTTCGGAAAATTTCAAATTTGGGGGAAATTTGATTTGAACATACTAGCATGTGCACAATACTTGGAATTTCATGTCTATGATGTTGTTTTGATGAAAATCGATCGAAAACTTGGATTAAAGCGAAAAATTCAGCAAGAAGAAATTTGGGGATTTTGCAATTTAGGTCAAAATTGGATTTTTGAAAAGTTGAAATTGGTTAAATCAAATAGTATGGACCTATCTACAATGTCATCTTGAGCATGTAGCATTTGATCTCGTGCGAAAATTTCAAGCGGTTTGAGAGAAAACGAAATTTTTCTAAAGATATCGATTTCGGTATAAAACTTTGCGAGATGAGCACCAAATGTGTTAAAACTTGTTGTCTATGCATGTCATTGTGTTTAAAACCTAGGGAATATGTTTCTAAGCATTCCTAAGCATGATTTCTAGCATTGGATACAAGTAAAGCATGGTTTTATTGAAATGCAAGCATGAGAAGATGATAATGGAAGGAAGAATGAGAGATTTACCTTGTTTATGAAGATGGTGTGTTGTGGTGTTGTTGTTGAAGCACTAAATCACCTCAAGAACACTTGTGGGAACACTTGGATATTTTCCCTAGAGCTCTCTCACCTTTGGAAGAAGTTAGAATGAGGTTGGAATGTGGAAATGAGGCTTATAATGCGAATTTTCAGTATTCTGCGTCTTCATTGGTCGATCGATTGGTCGATCGGGTCACTCGACCAACCACTCGACCAATGGTCACAGTGACCTCATTTGCTGTTGAATTTTTGGAAAATGTGATTTTTGCCTTATGGAATATTGTTTGATGACTATATGGATATATTTGATCATGATTTAAGTTTTCAAATCATTTGGACTTGTGGTTTATGTTGAATCTTCGAAATTCGGTATTTTGATGTTCTTGGATATCTTGCTTCTAATTTGGAAACCAAGGTGATACACTAGGTGGGAAAAGTTAAAGAAGAGAAGGGAGTTTCACCTTGGGGAGCTCCGGTCTTGTTCGTCAAGAAGAAAGACGGTAGTATGCGCTTGTGCATCGACTACCGTGAGTTGAATAAGTTGACTATCAAGAATAGATATCCGCTGCCCGTAATCGATGATCTCTTCGATCAGTTGAAGGGTGCAGTTGTGTTCTCAAAGATTGACTTAAGGTCCGGATATCACCAATTGAAAGTGAAGTCTAGTGATATCTTCAAGACAGCTTTCCGAACGCGGTATGGTCACTACGAGTTTAGAGTCATGCCTTTCGGATTGACCAATGCTCCTGCGGTGTTCATGGACCTCATGAACCGAGTATTTCATGATGTGCTTGATAAGTTTGTGATTGTTTTCATTGATGACATCTTGATCTATTCGAAGAGCGAAGAAGAGCATGCGAGTCATCTAAGTTTCACTTTGCAAAGGTTGCGGAAAAGAAGTTGTTTGCTAAGTTTAGCAAGTGTGATTTCTGGCTTAAGAGAGTGGTTTTCCTTGGTCATGTAGTTTCAGCCGAAGGTATTCGTGTCGATCCCGAAAAGGTCCAAGTGTGGCTGATTGGGAGAGACCGAAGTCGAGAACGGAAATAAGAAGTTTTCTTGGATTGGCGGGTTACTACCGAAGGTTTATTGAGAACTTTTCTCGGTTGGCTGCTCCTATGACTAAGTTGACCAGGAAAGAAGAGAAGTTTGTTTGGTCCGACGCCCGTGAGAAGAATTTCCAAGAGTTGAAAGATAGATTGACAAGTGCCCCGGTTTTGACTATACCCGATAGTTCCGGTGGTATGACAGTTTATACCGATGCGTCAAAGATTGGTTTGGGTTGTGTACTGATGCAACATGGCAAGGTCGTAGCCTATGCTTCTCGGCAATTGAAGGATTATGAGCGGAATTACCCCACTCACGATCTAGAACTTGCCGCCGTTGTCTTTGCTTTGAAGATTTGGAGACATTATCTTTACGGTGAGAAGATTGCCATTTTCACGGATCATAAGAGTTTGAAATACTTCTTTACCCAAAAGGAGTTGAACATGAGACAAAGGAGATGGTTGGAACTCGTCTCCGATTATGATTGTGATATTCAAGATCATCCTGGGAAAGCAAATGTTGTTGCTGATGCTCTTAGTAGGAAGAACCAGAAGAAGACTTTGGATTTGAATGCTTTGAGTTTACCATTGTGGTCTTCTATTGAGAGTTTTGATTTGGAAATCGTTCTCGAGAATTCTGATTTTATTCTTTCCGCCATGACGGCAAGATCTGGTCTTAGAGATAAGATTGTTGCTCACAGAGAGTTCGATCAAGAGTTTTTGACCAAAGTTGAGAAGATTTCTTCGAATCCCGAGTCGGACCCCGACTTTGGTATATCCATGGATGGTGCTTTGTTGTTTAGAGGAAGACTGTGTGTGCCTCGCAAACGATGAAGTTAAGAAAGAAATATTGAAGGAAGCACACCAGTCGGTCTTTCATCGGACACCCGGGAAGCACCAAGATGTACAAGGACTTGAAGGAACATTTTTGGTGGATTGGTCTAAAGGCGGATGTTGACGATTTTGTTGCCAAGTGTGAGACTTGCCAACGTGTGAAAGCCGTTCGACAACCTCCATCTGGATTACTTCAACCCCTTCCTATTCCTAGTTGGAAGTGAGAAGATATTTCCATGGACTTTGTGACTAGCTTGCCTCGGACAAGTAAAGGCAATGACACCGTGTGGGTGATTGTTGATAGGTTGACCAAATCAGCCCACAAAGCTGTGTTCCTTTGTTCCTCAAAGAAGATTCAGTTCCATATTTGTGGAAGTCCGGTCTTTGAATTTCAAGGTGATAAGAGAAAGGATTAAGTCTGCTTAGGCCCGAGAGTGGCGGGAGAAGATAAATCTTATGCCTTGATAAGAGAAGGACCGATTTGGAATTTCAAGTTGGAGAGAAAGTCTTTCCCAAGGTCTCACCAATGAAGGGTGTGATGAGATTCAATGTTAAGGGAAAGCTTAGCCCTCGTTACATTGGACCTTTCGAGATTTTGGAAAAGGTTGGACCCGTTGCGTATCGATTAGCATTACCTCCGCCTCTTGCTGGTGTGCACAATGTGTTCCATATTTCGATGCTCCGAAAATACATAGAGAATCCGGAACACATTTTGCAGCAAGCACTCGAAGGACTTAGTGCTGATTTGACCTATGATGAAGAACCGGCCGAAATCCCGGATAGGAAGGACAAGCAGCATGGAATCGCGCCATTCCTTTGGTGAAGATTCGGTGGAAGAACCATACCCCCGAAGAAGCTTCTTGGGAGAAGGAAGAAGACATGAAGGAGAAGTTTCCTTACCTCTTTGGAAGCACAGTACGCTTTCAATTTCGGGGACGAAATTTCTTTAAGGGGGGAGAATGTGAAACCCAGCCCTAACCTTGACCCGGAAACCTTGTTATTTGTAGGTCCGATGACCCGAAGTAAAGTAAGAAGTCAGCTTTGGGCCATCCCAAGAGAGGACTTGGTGTCCGGCTTTGAATCCATGAAGGTTGATGTTGAGGTTCTATTTATGGAAACAGAATCCCGATGAAGATCTAATTAGTTGATGGACTTGGAGTGATCTCTATCTTGGTTTGAAGGCATTTCTACCTACTAGGTAAGTCACTTGACTTGTGTGCAAAACCCCTTTAGGTTTGGATTTGATCCGGGCCTTCAATTCCCTGTTTTGGCCTTGTCTGTCGCGCATTGGTCGACCGATTGGTCGATCGGGCCGATCGACCAATCCACTCGACCAATGGGTGCTGTCTTTGGCAATTAGGTTGATTCTTGCTCTATTTAAGCCTAACCTCGAGTCCACTTCGTATTTGCTGCCTCCAAACCCTCCGGAACGAACCAAAGACCTCTCGCAAGTCATCTCTCTTGCATCCTTGGAGTTTTCTTGGCGGATCTTCGTCGGAACTCTTCTTTTTGCATCAAAAGGTATGTCTACTCTCTCTTCTTCTCCTACATCTTTGTTTTTCTTTCCTTTTTGAGTTGAGACAAGAGAAGAGGTGCTGCATCCTCTCTGTTGCAAACATCTCTGAACATGTTCTCATGATCATCCTAAGGATTAAAGGCTAGAACAATGATCTTAACCATGATCATTGCAAGCTTTTGAAGGATTCATGATCAAACCATGATTTAATCTCTCGTTAATTTCCTAATCTGAATTCCGATCTCTTTGGATCTTCTTTCATTGATCATGTTAGTGGTTAATGGTTGTGTTTTCTTTCTATGATCCATAATCCATAGAATTCTAGTTGTTCTCTTCTACCTTACTATGTGTTCTTCATGATGCATGATAGTACATATATGGTAGGTTTTATTTCCTTATTTAGATTTATGCTTCTAAGCCTTATACCATGAAGACCTATGCATGTTTTCATGTTTTCATTACCGAAAGCAATGATCCATCTTCCTATTGTTCTTGTCCTTGTTTTCTATTTCAAACTTCATCAAGATCCATGTTTGATTTATTTATGGTAACTTTTTGTTTCCTAATTTGGGTCTTGATACCTTGATTTGATTAGTGTTTTGAGGTCCCCTATATGCTAGAATACTACTGATGTAGTCTACCCCTTGATTAGTATCCTCTTGAACCATCAAATTCGGATTTCATATCTCAAAACTCTGATTTTCTAAGCTATCGTCTCGCATTGGTCGACTGATTGGTCGATCGACCACTCGACCAACTCGACCAATGAGTACAAAGAACTCCAGAATTGGTCTGCTTTCGGATGCTTTGCTATATTTTCCGTTAGGGATCTTTCCTAATATGTGGTATATACTTGTTTAGGACCTTCTTCTCAAGTTTGCCAAGATCCTACTTGATTTCTTAGGATTCTTTGCGAGTTATAAAAGGTAAGGATGGTTATTTCCTTAATTACATAGATAGCATGAATCTAGTTTCTATATTTGAATATCATTAATATGTTTCCTAAATTAGATTCTTACAATGATATACTACTGTTGCATAACTTTGATTACAGTAGCATTACTTATTCATATTGAATTGATTCATGTATGATTTACTTACCAATGTTATACAAATGTTTGTAAATATTGATTTCTTTCCATATATGGAGTTACCATATATGTGATGATATGAATTGATGCATGTGTATGCTTACGTATGGTTTGGGAAGGAGAGGTGTCCTTTTGACATTTCTGTCCTTGGACTACTACGGGAATATTATGGGATGTTTCCGGAGATGCCCTCTGGACACCTTCCTAAACTGTTGGATGACATATCTAGGATTGTCTAGTAGTGTTTGGCTAGGATGTCCTGTTATGTCGACCCTAATCGGAGGGGTATTGAGACCGAACGACCCGTGGTAGCAATGGGGATTCATGGGCGCTCAAGACCGGTAACCAACCCGTGAGAGGACAGGAATCACATTGTGGGGGCCATTTATTGGTAGGGTTGCATATGGTTAGACTTGGGCTCACGGGCGCTTAAGACCGGTAACCAACCCGTGAAAGGACGTGAGAGCTTCCCGTTTACCATATGTGGATGATCAATAGGGTTGGTGAGTCCGTAGTCAGGGACTATGAGGACTCTAGTGTGAAGGATACCGGAAAGGATCGTCAGGGACGAGGAATGGAAGTATCTGGATCCGACTTGATGTAACCAAGTAGAAGACTTGCATTTGGCTAGGTATTACCCCGACATGCGCCAAGACTTATACCAAATGGTTGTGAGAGAGTGTGTTGACTTAACCCCCTAGCCATGGAATGTCCCGAGGGATGCCGGACCCATTACCAACTGATGATGAGTGATTGAGACTTTCCTACAGAAGTACGGTGCTATGACTTAAAGCATGTCTGCCAATAGAGACCAGCATACATAGAGTTAGATTCATTCATTCATTGCTTGTCTCATATCATATTGCATTCATGATTGTTCTGGAATCCTGCCATTTATGTTATTATGGATTTTAACTGCCTTACTGAGTTTCTTTGAAACTCATTCCTTTATTGTACAATGTTGTTAGACTATCCTGCAGGTACTGAGTACTATGACGGTCCCTATGAAGAAGCGCAAGGCGAAGAGGCATATCTCCAGGAAGGTGATTGCGGTTACCACAATTACTCGAAGATTCCGCGGGTGGTTATGCTCCGTACAATGCTTAGTCCGACCATTGAGTGGAAGCGTCCTTGTGCTATTTATGAGATCTACACCTACAAGGATGTCGTCTACAAAGTGGAGAATAATTTAGTTACCCAATGTACTTGCTACTGGGATTAGCTTTTATCTAGTTTATTCTTTCGAGCTACTTTTCCGCTGGATGTAAAGTGGGATTTTTGCTTCACTTTACTTATCTGTTGACACTCTGATTATATATTTATTATTCCGTTTCGTTTACGATTCATTCTTTCTTTATTGAATCTATGATTTATCTTCCGCACTCTTGTTATGGTTGTTCATGATTATGTTATTGCTTATGTGGGAGGTTGATCACTCGATACCTGATCTTCGGGCTGTGGATCACACTCTCGGGTATGCCAGATAGGGTACCGGCTGGGAGGGCGTGACATGTCTGGCTTTGGATCCATGAAAGTTGATGATGAAGTTCTATTTATGGAAACTGAATCTTGATGAAGATCGGATTAGTTGATGGACTTGGAGTGCTCTCTATCTTGGTTTGAAGGCATTTCTACCTATTAAGTAAGTCATTTGACATGTGTGCAAAACCCCTTTAGGATTGGATTTGATCTGGGTCTTCAATTCCCTGTTTTGGATTTGCTGTCAGCATTGGTCGACTGATTGGTCGACTGGGCCAGTCGACCAATCCACTCGACCAATGAGTGTTGTCTTTGGCAATTAGGTTTTTCTTGCTCTATTTAAGTCCAATCTCGAGTCCACTTCGTATTTGCTGCCTCCAAACTCTTTGGAACGAACCAAAGACCTCTGCAAGTCATCTCCCTTGCATCCTTGGTGTTTTCTTGATGGATCTTCGTCGAAACTCTTCCTTTTGCATCAAAAGGTATGTCTACACTCTCTTCTTCTCCTCTATCTCTTATTTTCTTTCCTTTTTGAGTTGAGACAGTAGAGGAGATGCTGCATTCTCTGTTGCAAACATCTCTGGACTTGTTCTCATGATCATCCTAAGGATTAGAGGCTAGAACAATGATCTTAACCATGATCATTGCAAGCTTTTGAAGGAATCATGATCAAACCATGATCTAATCTTGTTAAACTTATGATTTGAATTCTGATCTCCTTGGATCTTCTATATTGATCATGTTAGTAGTTAATTACTGTGTTTTCTTTCCATGATCCATGATCTATCAATCTCTAGTTGTTCTCTTCTACCATACTATGTGTTCTTCATGAATCATGGTAGTTACATATATGGTAGGTTTTATTTCCTTATTTAGATTTATGCTTCTAGGCCTATTTCCTTGAAGATCTAAGTATGTTTTCATGTTACCTTTACCTGAAGCAATGATCCATCCTCCTATTGTTCTGTCTTTGATTTCTATTTCAAATTCATCAAGATCCATGGTTGATCTAATTATGGTAACTTTTTGTTTCCTAATTTGGATCTTGATGTCTTGATTTGATTAGTGTTTTGAGGTCCCCTATATGTTAGAATACTACTGATGTAGTTTACCCCTTGATTAGTACCCTTTTGAACCACCAAATTCGGATTTCATATCTTAAAACTCTGTTTTTTTTAGGCTACTGTCTGCATTGGTCGACTGATTGGTCGACTGGACCAGTCGACCAATCCACTCGACCAATGAGTACAGCAACTCCAGAATTGGTCTGTGTTGGATGTTTTATTATCTTTTCTGTTAGGGATCTTTCCTAATATGTTGTATACACTTGTTTAGGACCTTCTTCTCAAGTTTGCCAAGATCTTACTTGATTTCTTAGGATTCCTTTGCGAGTTATAAAAGGTAAGGATGGTTATTTCCTTAATTACATAGATAGCATGAATCTAGTTTCTATATTTAAATATCATTGATATGTTTCCTAAATTAGATTCTTACAATGATATACTACTGTTGCATAACTTTGATTACAGTAGCGTTGCTTAATCATATTAAATTGATTCATGTATGATTTACTTACCAATTGTATACAAGTGATTGTAATTATTGATTTATTTCCATATATGAAGTTACCATATATGTGATGATATGAATTGATGCATGTGTATGCTTAAGTATGGTTTGGAAAGGAGAGGTGTCCTTTTGACACTTTTGTCCTTGGACTACTACGGGAATATTATGGGATGTTTCCGGAGATGCCCTCTGGACACCTTCCTAAACTGTTGGATGACATATCTAGGATTGTCTAGTAGTGTTTGGCTAAGATGTCCTATTATGTCAGACCCTAATCGGAGGGGTATTGAGACCGAACGACCCGTGGTAGCAATGGGGATTCATGGGCGCTCAAGACCGGTAACCAACCCGTGAGAGGACAGGAATCACATTGTGGGGGCCATTTATTGGAGGGTTGCATATGGATAGACTTGGGCTCACGGGCGCTTAAGACCGGTAACCAACCCGTGAGAGGACGTGAGAGCTTCCCGTTTACCATATGTGGATAACCAATAGGGTTGATGAGTCCGTAGTCAGGGACTATGAGGACTCTAGTGAGAAGGATACCGGAAAGGATCGTCAAGGACGAGGAATGGACGTATCTGGATTTGACTTGATGTAACTAAGTAGAAGACTTGCATTTGGCTAGGTTTTACCCTGACATGCGCCAGTACTTATACCAAATGGTTGTGAGAGAGTGTGTTGACTTAACCCCCTGCCATGGTTTGTCCTGAGGGATGAAGGACCCATTACCAATCGGCTGCTCAAGACCGGTGAAATGATCCGTGAGAGAATCCAAGATATCTTAAATGGTTGAGGATGTGAGCGGACCTTCCTAAAGAAGTACGGTGCTATGACTTAAAGCATGTCTGCCAATAGAGACCAGCATACATAGAGTTAGATTCATTCATTCATTGCTTGTCTCATATCATATTGCATTTATGTTTGTTCTGAAATTCCGCCATTTATGTTATTATGGATTTAATCGCCTTTACTTGAGTTTCTTTGAAACTCATTCCTTTATTGTACAATGTTTGTTAGACTATCCTGCCAGTCTTGAGTACTATGACGGTCCCTATGAAGAAGCGCAAGGCGAAGAGGCATATCTCCGGGAAGGTGATTGCGGTTACCACAATTACACTGAAGATCCCGCGAGTGGTTATGCTCCGTACGATGCTTAGTCCGACCATTGAGTGGAAGCGTCCTTGTGCCATTTATGAGATTTACACTTATAAGGATGTTGTCTATAAAGTAGAGAACAATTTAGTTACCCGTTGTACTTGCTACTGGGATTAGATTTTGTCTAGTTTATTCTCTTTAGAGCTACTTTCCGCTGGTTGTAGAGTGGGATTTTTGCCTCACTTTACTTATCTGTTTGACACTCTGATTATATCTATTATTCTGATTTATATATGATTCATTCTTTCCTTATTGGATCTATGGTTTATCTTCCGCACTTTTATTATGATTGTTCATGATTATGTTATTGTTTATGTGGGAGGTTGATCACTCGATACCTGATCTTCGGGCTGTGGATCACACTCTCGGGTATGCCAGATAGGGTACCGGCTGGGAGGACGTGACACTTGATATATCTTGGGGTTGTAGTACTACTTTAGTATTTGCATTATAAAATTCAAGGGAAGGGAAACTTGATTCCTAACACACTTTTCACTCACTAAGTTCCTTCTATTGCTTAATCTCCATTTTAGTCCCTTAGTTTTATTACCTGTCATTTAGTTATTTAGTTAGTTAATCACAAATCAACCTTGTTAATCTCGTTTAAATCAATTTTACTTTTACATTGAAAGTTAAGGATAGAATTCTCCGTGGGATCGATACTCTACTTATCATTTATTATTTGATTGCGACACGTGCACTTGCGTAACATCTTGGTACACAAGCAACAAGTTTTTGGCGCCGTTGCCGGGGATTTTTGTCTTTAATAATTAGTGTAGAAGTAAGTTTTAGTTATCTACTGAAAATTCTTTACTTTGATATTAGTTTTCTTGTATTTCCAGGTGCTTTTACCCTTGTATGAACACGCTGCCTGATCAAGAGTTGGTACCCTTTGACTTCGAAATAGAATGGACATTTCGAACTAGAAGAAGGGAGCAGCGAGGCCTAGCAACAGTTCCAACAATGGCTGAAGCAGTGAGAAATGGATTGAATAATAATGAGAATAATATGGCAGCTGAGGGTGATGATAGAGATAGGGCCATCAGAGCATATGTTGTCCCCATGTTACATGAGCTGAATCCAAGCATAGTACGGCCAAATATTCAAGCCCTACATTTTGAACTTAAGCCGGTGATGTTCCAAATGCTTCAAACTGTGGGACAATTCAGTGGGTTGCCAACAGAAGATCCTCATCTCCATCTTAGACTCTTCATGGAAGTAAGTGATTCTTTCAAGATACCTAGAGCAACTGAAGAAGCTTTGAGATTAAAGCTATCCCCTTACTCATTGCGGGATAGAGCAAGAGCATGGTTGAATTCCTTACCTCCACAATCAGTAGCCACACGGAATGATTTGATAAAAAAGTTCTTGATGAAGTACTTCCCTCCAACAAAGAATGCCAAGCTCAGAAATGACATAACTGGTTTTCAACAATTGGATAGTGAGTCTTTATATGAGGCATAGGAAAGATTTAAGGAGCTCTTGCGTAAATGTCCTCATCATGGCATTCCTCATTGAATTCAGATGGAGACTTTCTACAATGGTTTAAGTGGACAAACTCGGTCCATAGTGGATGCATCAGCAAATGGGGCTATATTGGCAAAGTCTTACAATGAGGCTTACGAGATTTTGGAGAGGATGGCCAACAACAACTACCAATGGCCAGCTGAAAGAGCTACTGCAAGTAAGAGAGTAGCAGGAATTTATGAATTAGATGTAGTGACAGCCTTAACTACACAAGTATCATCCCTAACTATTGTGTTAAAATCTGTAAACTTGGCTGCAACTGTACAAACTCAACAAAATCCAGCAGTCTCTTGTACATATTGTGGTGGGGAGCATGTCTTTGATAGTTGTCCATCTAATCCAGAATCAGCCTACTATGTTGGTAATTTCAGCAAAGCTAATAACCCATATTCCAACACTTATAATCCTAGTTGGAGGCAGCACCCTAATTTCTCTTGGAATGGTCAAGGACAGAATATAGGCCCATCATCTATCCCAACTCGACCTTATCAGCTTCCAAGTGCTCAACAGCAAGTGAAGACTCAGCCTATGGAACCTTCTTCATCAATAGAGCTTCTATTGAAAGAATATATGGCAAAGAATGATGCAATTATTCAGAGCCAAGCATCTTCATTGAGAAATTTGGAGAATCAAGTTGGGCAGCGAGCTAATGCTTTAAGCAACAGACCTCAAGGATCATTGCCAAGTGATACTGAAAATCCTAGGCGTGAAGGCAAAGAGCATTGCAAGGTTATTTCATTAAGGAGTGGGAAACCTCTAGAGCTACCTCATTTTAAGTCCAGTCAACCGAAGGAGCCTATTTCTGTTCAAGAAGAAGGGGGAAAGGAAGATCCAATGGCTGTTCAAAAGGACCAATCTGATTCTGAAAAACAAAGTGCTGAACCACCAGCTACAGCACCATTGCAACAGGGTTCTCCAGAAAAACTGCCTTATAAACCACCCCCCTTTCCTCAAAGATTTCAAAGGCAACAACAAAACCATCAATTCAAGAAATTCTTGGATGTTTTGAAGGAGCTCCACATCAATATACCATTGGTAGAAGCACTTGAACAAATGCCAAATTATGTGAAATTCATGAAAGACATCCTTTCTAAAAAAAAGAGATTTGGAGAGTTTGAGACAGTAGCCATGACACAAGAGAGTAGTGCCTTCTTGCTGAACAAGCTTCCTCAAAAATTAAAGGATCCTGGAAGTTTCACCATTCCTTGTGCAATTGGAGAGAATTATATTGGGAGAGCCCTTTGTGACCTTGGAGCTAGCATTAACCTTATGCCAATGTCAATCTTCAAGAAGCTTGGTGTGGGAGAAGTAAGGCCAACTACAGTAACACTTCAGCTGGCTGATAGATCCTTAGCTCATCCTGAAGGAAAAATTGAAGATGTCTTGGTAAGAGTTGATAAGTTTATCTTCCCTGTTGATTTCATTGTTCTTGATTATGAAGCTGATAGAGATGTGCCCATCATTCTTGGAAGACCCTTCTTGGCCACTGGAAAGACTTTGATTGATGTTGATGTGCATAAAGGAGAATTAACTATGAGGGTAAATGGAGAGCAAGTTACCTTCAATGTTCTCCAGACAATGAAATCTCCAGATGAGGTAGAGCAATGCTCTATTGTAGATATTATTGAAGAGCTGGTTTTAGAAAAAGTGGAGACAAAGGGCATTAAAGATCCATTAGAGCTTTTATTGGCATCCGAAATTTCACAAGTAGGTGATGAAGCAAGTAGCTGCATGACTTGGTTAGATGCAAGACCAGCTGAGACATTAAGAGGGAATAGATTTGATCCTCTTGTATTATCTGAGCTTGCAACTCCATCCCTTAAACCATCAATTGAAGAGCCTCCTGTGTTAGAATTGAAGCCTCTTCCAAGACACCTTAGGTATGCCTATTTGGGTGAAGACAAGACACTTCCGGTTATCATTTCAGCAATGCTAACAGCAGAACAAGAAGATATGTTAATTAAAGTGCTGAAGAATTACAGCAAAGCATTAGGATGGACCATATCAGATATCAAGGGAATCAGCCCATCAATTTGCATGCACAAAATTCTGCTGGAAGACTGCTGTAATAATTCTGTGGAGCATCAAAGGAGGCTGAATCCAATTATGAAGGAAGTGGTTAAAAAAGAAATCATTAAATGGTTAGATGCTGGGGTTGTGTATCCATTTCCAGACAGTAAGTGGGTGAGTCCAGTACAATGTGTCCCCAAGAAAGGAGGAATGACAGTTGTGGAGAATGATAACAAGGAGCTGATACCTACAACGATAGTGAGTGGGTGGAGAATATGTATGGACTATAGAAAGCTCAACAAGGCTACAAGGAAAGATCATTTCCCTCTACCCTTCATTGATCAAATGCTTGATAGATTGGCTGGAAAAGAGTATTATTGCTTCTTAGATGGATACTCAGGTTACAATCAAATAGCCATTGCTCCTGAAGATCAACATAAGACCACTTTCACCTGCCCTTATGGTACCTTTGCCTTTAGAAGAATGCCTTTCGGTCTATGTAATGCCCCAGCCACTTTCCAAAGGTGTATGATGGCCATTTTCACTGATATGGTGGAACAATTTGTGGAGGTGTTTATGGATGATTTTTCAGTTTTTGGAGAAACATATGTTGAATGCCTCACTCACTTGGCAAAAGTTCTACAGCGATGTGAAGAAACCAATTTAGTCCTCAACTGGGAAAAATGCCATTTTATGGTTAGAGAAGGGATTGTTCTTGGACATAAGGTTTCCAAACATGGTCTAGAAGTTGACAAAGCCAAGGTTGCCATTATAGAAAAATTACCACCACCATCAAGTATGAAAGGGATTAGAAGTTTTCTTGGCCACGCTGGGTTTTATAGAAGGTTCATAAAAGATTTTTCACAAATATCTACACTATTGTGTAGCCTGCTTGAAAAAGAAAGTCAGTTCAGCTTTGATGAAGCATGTATGACAGCATTTTTAGAGTTGAAGAAGAAGCTAATCTCTACACCCATCATTGTGGCACCAGACTGGTCTATTCCCTTTGAGGTCATGTGTGATGCGAGTGATTGGGCTGTAGGAGCAGTTTTGGGACAGCGTAAGAATAAGGTATTCCATTCAATCTATTATGCTAGTCGAACCCTATCAGGAGCACAATTGAACTATACTATCACTGAAAAAGAACTCTTGGCAGTTGTGTTTGTATTTGACAAATTTAGAGCTTATCTAGTGGGGGCAAAGGTCATTGTGTTCACAGATCATTCAGCCATCAAATATTTGATACACAAGAAGGATGCTAAACTAAGGCTGATTAGATGGATCTTATTGCTTCAAGAGTTCAATTTGAAGATAAAAGATAGGAAGAGGACTGAAAATCAAGTGGCTGGCCATCTGTCTAGGCAGGAAAATCCAAACCAAGCAGCTGAATTTGAAATTAAAGAAGTCTTCCTTGATGAACAACTCTTTGCTGGTACCCTCTCACAAACACCTTGGTATGCTGATTTTGCTAATTATTTAGCCAGCAGACTTCTAACCCCTATGATGATCAATCAACAAAAGAAGAAATTTCTACATGAGGTTAAAAGGTATTTCTGGATGAACCATTCTTATTCAAGCTATGTGCAGATCAAATATTGAGGCGTTGTATCCCTGAGATAGAAGTAGAGGATGTGTTGAGGCAATGCCATGACTCCCCATATGGTGGACATTATCAAGGAGATAGGACAGTAGCAAAGGTCTTGCAATCGGGGTTTTATTGGCCAAGTATGTTCAAAGATGCCTATCAATTCATTCAAAAATGTGATAGATGTCAAAGAGTGGGAAACATCTCCAAAAGGAATGAAATGCCCTTAACCAATATCTTGGAAGTAGAATTGTTTGATGTTTGGGGAATTGATTTCATGGGGCCTTTTATTCCTTCATATGGCAATCTTTACATTTTAGTAGCAGTGGACTATGTATCCAAGTGGGTGGAGGCTGCTGCTTGTTCAACTAATGATGCCAAGGTGGTTATTGAATTCATGAAAAAGAACATCTTCACTAGATTTGGTACTCCAAGAGCCATAATCAGTGATGAAGGTTCACATTTTTGCAACAAATATCTTGGAGCTTTATTGTCTAAGTATGGAGTTCGTCATAAGGTTGCCTCAAGCTATCATTCCCAAACAAATGGGCAAGCTGAAGTTTCTAAAAGGCAGATCAAGTTGATTTGGAGAAAACAGTCTGCCCTACAAGGAAGGATTGGTCTATAAGGTTAGATGACTCCCTTTGGGCCTACCGAACTGCTTACAAAACACCTTTTGGAATGTCACCATATCAACTTGTGTTTGGAAAGGCTTGCCATCTACCATTGGAACTAGAGCATAAGGCATACTGGGCAATTAAGAAATTCAATTTCGAATCTACTTTGGCTGGTGAAAAGAGAATGCTACAACTCCATCAACTTGATGAGTTTAGGCTCCAAGCATATGAGAATGCCAAACTCTCTAAGGAGAAAGTGAAGAAATGGCATGATAAGAAAATCTTGCATAGGGTATTTGAACCAGGCCAGCAAGTTCTACTGTTCAACTCCAGACTCAAACTATTTTCAGGAAAGCTGAAATCCAGATGGTCAGGTCCATTTACAATAAAGACAGTATTTCCACATGGAGTAGTGGAGTTGCAAGAGGGCATCTCTAACAGGAAACTTCTAGTCAATGGGCAGAGAATCAAGCATTATTGGGGAGCACCATTGGAGCGGGACAAATCTTCAATCATCCTTCAAGATGCTTAAAAAGAAGGGAGGTCACTTAGATTTCAGTATTTTTAGTTTAATTGTGTGCTATTAGTTCATTAGGTGTTTAATAAAGTCATGGGTAGTTCACAATGTGTGATGAAAAAACTGACAGATAATTTGCTGACATGTATCTTTGATGTGCCCCTGTGTGGGGAACAAAAAGAGATTGAGTGGTTGTTTTGACAAACTTAGCAATAAACCAAACTGCTGAACAGAGCATGTTTCAGTACCCAGCAGATTTCACTATCTTTGTTGTAGCGATGTTGCGCAATGCTACTACAAAGTTTTGATCCTCAGCTACGGGTCTTACATTCTCTATTGACAAATTACATTCTCTGTTGAAAATTACATTCTGTGTTCGTTTGTGTAGAAATGCTGTAGCACCACCACAACAAGGATAAAACCACTCACCTGACCCGGTTTAACCTCAAACCAACCAACCCATCAAAAATACACTTCAAAACTTCTTTTAAACCATTGTTAACCCATATTGACTCGAACCCATTTTTAAACCCTTTTAAACCAATACCAACCCAAACCCATTAAACCTCTCATTTCAAACCAAAATCCAAAAATGCTCATTACACTTCTTCGAACCTAACGGAACCATTGTCTTCTCCACTGTGACTCTTCCTCCTCTCCTCTTCCATTTTCTGCTTGTCAGAGACTTTCACACCTCCATTTGCCTACATTCACCCATCAATGCACCTTCTTCTTCACCGATAGTCCATCTCTCACAAAAACCCTAATTTTTTGTTTCCCATTCTACACTCGAATCACATCTCAGTGGTCTACCGGTGCTGTACTGAGCTTCGTGCACATTTTTGTTGCGTTTCGACACTCCATCTTCCCTACACCACATCAGCTAAGTGTCCTCCCCATTTCTTTTCTTTCCTTCCCTATTTTTGAAATTTCTGATTTGCTGTGTTTGTGTGGTTTATGTGTTTGCTCTTATCCTGTCTTAGTGTTTGTTTTCGTTAGACTATGTGCATTTTTTTTATTTGTTTTAGGCGCTATTTTGGAGCTACCATAACTTGCACACAACAACACAGAATTTCTGGGTCATCGTTACTCTCTGTTTTTGCCATGTGTTTGTCTTTCAGTGTTGTGGTTTCCCCTTTAATCCCTATATGCCATATGTTTGCTTGATTAGTTGTAGTTATATTCTATAGTCTTTTACTTTTATGTAGTCTACTGTTTCTGTTTTTGTTTGATTACCCCTCTTAGTTGTGAGTTTGAGTTCAATATTGGTTGTTAGGGGCCAACCTTGTGCATTCCCTTAGAAATGGCCCCTAAGAAGACGAGCAGAATAGACCCTAGTTCTAGTGCTTCAATGGTTCCCCCTTCTTTTGCCTCTCCCATGGTTGAGGACCGCTTCACATGCATCTCCACCAAGAAATTTCTTTAGGAGAAGGGGTTCAAATTCAAACCCAATGAAGCACAAGCCTTTCCATTCATCCCATCCATCATAGCTGGGCATCATTGGGAACAATTTTGCACCCATCCTGGTGCCTACATCCCTTCCCTCGTCTATGAATTTTATGCCAATCTCACTGCCCCACCTCAGGACCAGGTGTATGTTAGGGGGGTTTAGATACCTATAGATGGTCCAACCATTAATGCCTATTATGAATTGGAGAATGTAGAGGATGAGCACAATGCCTATCTTGCTTCGGCAGACCCCACTACCTTGCATAACATTCTTCAGACTTTATGTTCTCATGGCACGGATTGGTCATCATCTCCCCAAGGTGCATTGACTATCGCCCGCCAGTCCTTGCAACCAACAGCCAAAATATGGTACCATTTCTTACAGACCCGCTTAATGCCCTCCACGCATATCCAGACTATTTCAGTGGATAGAGCTTTGGTCCTCCACTCTATTCTGGAGGGGCGTCAGATTAATGTGGGTCACCGTATTCATTAGGCCATTTGTGCTTGTGCTGCTAGGCAAGGTGGTAGTTTAGCTTTTCCATCTTTAATTACTGCTTTATGTTTGGCTAACCATGTTGATGTGCAGGCTTCGATGTCCATACACTTAACAAAGGCGCCATTACACACTTCAGTATCACTCACATGCTTACACCTAGTTCAGCTCGCCCTTCCAGTGCACCACCTCCTGCTGCTGCAACAGCCATTCCTCCCACTTCCTCCACCTCTGGTGCTCCACCCTCTAGTTACACTCAACTGGAACAGTGCCTCAGTCAAATAGAAGTCACCCAATTTCAAATGATGTTGGAACATCAAATTTCTCGTGACCTCTTCATTGATTATATGCATTATGTGGCTGCCCGCGACCGAGCCCTTGAGTCTAACTTAAGGATGAATAGCACCCGGTTGTGATCTTTCCCCGCTTTTCCCAACCAACTCTTCGCTAATCCTTGGGGCCAAGATGGAAACTACATTCCCACTAATGAAGATGAGGAGGATGAAGATGAAGCTGCTGCAGCTGATGATGATGATGAGGCCTAGCTTATTCAGGGGAGTTCTCTCTCTTCTTTTACTTTGTTTTCCTTTTATTACCTTACTTTCTTTTCCTTTCTTTCGCTGTGAGGACACTGCTCCTCTTTAGTTTGGGAGTAAGCTTTGCAATGTTCCAATAATTGCATATGTTATCTTTATGATTATGGATGTTCCTAGTTGCTTAATTTTCTTCAGCTTTCTTTTGTGGCTGTACAGTTTTAGATTTGAGAGTTGCTGTCCAGTTTTAGAGTAGATGTTTTGGGTAAATGTTTTGTGTAGTTAATCTGACTTTTCATGAAATTTGGATGGTTGTTAATGAATGTGAATGTCAGTGCCTCTTAATCTGATTTTGTTGGAAATCTTAGCACAAGTCTGCTATAATGATCTGATGTCTGCATTTACTCATTTCTGTGATGCCATATTATTGATGCACCAAGTGATGTTTCAAGCTCTGGAGAACCTAGGGAAAGTTGGATCAATGTGAGAGTTTTAGGGTTTTAGAATTGGTTAAATGAGAACTTTGAGACTTACACATTAGGGGTTCCCATTTGGGTGTTTCCAAGAACTCGTGGCATTGTGAATATTGACTGAAGTTTGACCCCTTCCCTTCCCCAAAAGAATAATGCTCAGCTGATTTGGGCTACCTAGTAACCGGGAATATGCATGTAACCCATGTGTATTTTTTACGTCAACAGTGGCCTGAAATATGAGCATAATAAAAAATTAAAAAATTAAAAAAAATAAAAAGAGAGAGAAAAAAAAAGAGAATAATGTTCCACTGTTTTGGGCAACCTAGTAACCAGGAATATGCATGTAACCCATGTATATTTTTGACGTCAACGGAGGCTCGGAATATGAGCATGCAAGGCACTCTTGTTTGTGATCTTGTTGAGTAACCGGGTATCTTCATCACAAATGAGCGATATTCGCGTAAAAAGGCAAGATGACAACAACATTCAAAAAAAAAAAAAAAAAAAAAAAAAAAAAAAAGAAATGGTTCAAAAAGAATAAGTTTGGGGGTCAAATGCTCAAAAGAGTATGAAACAAGTTCTTGGGGGTGTAAAAGGATATGGATCCCTAATTAGTGGAGAGGTAATCATTTGGTCAACATATTAGATCAATGAACTAAACTTGATGACCATGATTCACCCGGACTAGGGTGATCCTGGGGTAAGATTCTTAACTTTCACACACACACACTTGAGAGCATCCTGATGAGTAAAGTATGACATCTAAGTATTATTGGCCAGAGGTGTTGGATCTAAAATAATAATAAAAAATAAAAATAAATAAAAATAAATAAAAAGAAGAAAAAGATTGAGAGGCAACTTCTGTTTAACACCCATCCTATTGCATGATTGAGCTAGGTTATTCGCTTTTCTTTTCTTTTGATCTTTTAATGCTTTCATTAGTAGTTAGTTGGTATTTTCACTTGTCTTTATTGCTCGAGGTCAAGCAATGTCTTAAGTTTGGGGGTGTGATAACTCTATGAAATAGAGTTTAAGATTGGTAACTTTATACTTGAGATGGCTTGATTTAAGAGTATTTTGTCTTTGTTTAAGTGATAGTATTCATTAGATGTTGTATTATTTAGTCTTAGCATGTTGAATCTTGTTTAGTTCGTTATTGTCACCCTTACATGAATTTCTCTTCAGATTTGTGGATGAATTTGATTATTTCTCTTTCTCTTGAAAAATGTAGGTAAAGAGCCATAATAGGAGAAGAAGTTTTTCTCTAACTTTGCTGTGAAGTTGCTGTAGCAAAACGGAGCAGAATATTCTTAGATCCAATACGGGTGGAAATGACTAGAAGGGGCTAACTTAAGAGGACATGATTCTTGTAAATATATGATTGTTCTCAGCCCTTGATCTCAGGAGGAATGTTCTAATCCTATGGCCAGAATCTAACTTAATGATTGAAAGCATTTATGGAAGAAAGATAAGGGAGGCAAAAAAAAAAGGAATATAGCAACACACACAGCTGAGGAGGAAAGAGAGACTCGGCTGAAGCAAGGAGAAGAAGAACCAGAGCTGGACTCATGCGGAAGCATTGAAGGTTGCTGGAGAAGTTGATTTGCTAGAGAAGAAGGCTGGAGCTCGTGTGGAAGCATTGAAGCTTTGGTTTCTTTTCATTCTTATAAACTTATCTTCTCATCTTCTAGCTTTATATTAACTATAACTACTGCTGTGTTTTTAATGTTTGTTATGGGCTAAAATTGTGTTGTGTTGGGATGATAGTAGTACCTAACCTCAATTTTGAGATGTACTTATCATGTATGCTTTAGTTTTACTACAATACAACTTGTTATCAATGAATTCAGCATGATATATATTGGTTAATTTCTATTCTTGATGAATCTTTCATGAACGATTGTTATGATTGAGTTAGCTGGAAAGTGTATGCAATCTAGATGTTTGTTGAATTGTGTGAGTTAGCATAACCTTTAATTAGTTGTGTTAATTAGTAGGTTGGGTAGGAATACCCAATTACCTCACATTACCATTGATTGGATTGGGTTTAAATTGCATTCATATTTCAATTCTTCATAGGAATATGCAAATGTTGATTTAGGATGCTAGCTTATGTGTATTGGAAAAATACCATAGTGCCATTCATTCCAAGTTCTTGATATATCTTGGGGTTGTAGTACTACTTTAGTATTTGCATTATAAAATTCAGGGGAAGGGAAACTTGATTCCTAACACACTTTTCACTCACTAAGTTCCTTTTATTGCTTAATCTCCATTTTAGTCCCTTAGTTTTATTACCTGTCATTTAGTTATTTAGTTAGTTAATCACAAATCAACCTTGTTAATCTCGTTTAAATCAATTTTACTTTTACATTGAAAGTTAAAGATAGAATTCTCCGTGGGATCGATACTCTACTTATCATTTATTATTTGATTGCGACACGTGCACTTGCGTAACATCTTGGTACACAAGTAACACTAAGCGAGCTTTATAGTGCTCAATTGTGCCATCGGACCGTTGCTAACACGGAAAACCCATTTGCAGCCCACAACATTTTGAGACAAGGATGAAGGAACAAGATCCCATGTTCCATTACAAAGAAGAGCATTAAATTCATCTAACATGGCTGCCCTCCATTGAGGAGATTGAAGAGATTTGGTAGAACATGTGGGCACCGCCGAATCAATGCTAGCATCCACAAGAGTGTCCGTGGACAAGTAACACCAGTTTTGGAACGTGTTTGCATAGGATGATTGGAGTCAGCAGGCTTACTCGGACTAGAAGAACCCAAAGATGGTAATGACACATTGGTCAAGCGTGGTCCAGACAAGGCTTGTGCTAGATTGTCAGACACAGAGGGCGCGGGTAAAGCAAAAGTTGGTGAGGCTGGTGCTAAAGGCACCGAAGATATTTGAGGTTGACAAAGCTCAGCTGAAGTAGATGCCAAGGGGCCATTTGGCAAAACATCGGGCCCATGAGGGAAAACAATCCTAGAAGGAGGGTCCACCATAGGCCCAATGGACCAAAACGGTTCTAAAGATGTCTCAAAAGTCAAACCCAAGGAATCTCGTTGGGGGTGGGGTTGTATTGCACTATTTGTAGCACTATTACAAATTGAAGATGAGGGGGCTGGGGAAGTACAACATAATGATGAATCATCAATTTTCATCAGAAATTTATGGACTATGCCACTGATCAACAGAAACATAAAAAATAGTTGTTGTCTTCAAAGGAAAAATTGATTATGCAAAACAAACATGGCGGGAAACAAACAACCGTCTAGTTGAAGAATCCCAACACTTGTAACCCTTGTGTTATAAACAATATCCCAAGAACACACAAGGAACTAATCGCGGCTCAAGTTTAGACTTAGCATAAGGTCATATCCATGGAAAACACAAACAGCCAAAAATCTTCAAATGCTTATAATCAGATTTGTTATGAAACAGAGCCTCAAGAGGTGAGATATCACCAAGAGCAGCAATCGGAAGCCTATTGAGATGATAAACAGTAGTAGAAAAGGCAACATACCTAAATGAGGAAGACATGCTAGCAGTAAACAACAGAGAAAGCCTAGATTTCATAATATGACGATGCTTACGCTCAACTACTCCATTTTGAGTAGGAGTATGAGCATATGATATACAATGTGAAATACCAGAAGAGCGAAAAAGTGGAATCAAATTTTTAAATTTAGTGCCTCGATCAAATTGAAACTGCCTAATGGATGTGCCAAAATAATTTTCAACTTGATTCTTAAAACCTTCAAACACTGACAACAATTCAGTTTTTCTTTTTAATGGAAAGAGCCAACTATACCGAGTATGAGCATCAATAAAGGCTACATAATATGTGAATCCATCAAAAGAAGTACATAGTGCTACACCCCAAAGATCACTGTGGATCAAGTCTAATGGACCTCTGCTAAATGAAAGAGATCTAGGAAAATACAACTGATGACTTTTTGAACAATTACAAGAGACACAAGTACTTAAGGTAGAAGGTCCAGTAAAAGGAATGCTAGAAGATTTCAAAACATAAATAGTTTTCTTGACAACAAGGTGTCCTAACCTGCAATGTTATTCTCGAAGAGAAGTGAAAGCAATAGTAGGAGTAGAAGAAGGATCCGAACAAAGCAAGGAGATACCACAATTACTCTGGCCTTAAACAATTGTCTGATGGTCCATAGTGGCCTTAATTTCAAAATAGGAAGCATGAAAAATAAAATAGACATTGTTATTAGCTGAGAATTTTGATATGGAAAGTAGATTACAATGAGCATCAGGAGAAAACAAAACATCACGGAGGAGGAAAGTATGACCAGAAGTAAAAACATCAGTAGACCCAATGTGTGAGATAGCAATGTGTTGATCATTACCTATAGGATGGAATTAGAACCACTATAGGGCTCACAAAGAGCAAGATTGGATATATCTGTAAATAGATGACAAATAGAGCCACTGTCTAAAACCCAGACATGCTTATCAAAAAGTAACTGAGGATAAATTAGAGCAGAAGAGGCCAAGAGGATACCAACAAACGCATGATAAACCTTTGCAGGCAGTTCATCGACTTATGACCTTCAATGTCACACAATTGACAAATCTGTCGGTGCTCATCCAAGAAGTTATGAGAGGAATGATCTATCACACCCCACCCGCCGGTCTCGGTTACCCACCCGACAACCCGTGGGAGTGATCCGTCACAGGATCCACAGTTTTTGTCCATCAATAATAATAAATGCAAGTAAAGATAATCGTGAGCAAGAATAAGTTCAATAATTAAATAAAAGGATTACAGGAGTCCAAATACTCCAATAAAATAATCAAGGAAAGAATAAATAATCAAAAAGAATATGAGTTCAGCGGAAGCAATCTAAAAGAATTAAATGATTTTCTTTCCAGTTTCTTTCTTTAAAGCTAGGTAATGTTTCTCATGTATTTCAAGAAAAGGGGTTCTCTAGTTCTTCTCCATACGATGGGCAAACTGCCTGGCAACCTGTCTCCTCCGCCCATCAATGGGTGCTATAAGCGCATTCCATGCACTCGCAGAAGCTCCCGCACAGGCTATCTCCATTTCCCATTGCCAGTGCCACATCTTCTTCATACGAGAAGGCTCCTTCATGGGAAACCAATCCATCTTCTGGCGTATATCCTCCATCTGTACAGGCTAATATAACATAGACAAGTAAAGGAATGAGTTATGGTGAACTCAGTAATAACAACAATAATTCTCATCCATATGTCAAACATCAACAAAAATGAATATATGATATGTATGAAGTGCAAAGTATAAATGCTACTAGATCTAATTGTGCAAGTCTCTAATAGTTGACATGCTTTAAGATATACACCAGCCCTCCTCTGGGTAGGTCTAGTCACTCAAGGATTGGCTACCTCTGTAGGGATCCTAGGTAAAATGGTAAGTCCACACCTAGCTCTCAAACCATGGCTGGGGTTAAGTCAACACTCTCTCACCACGACCATTGGCATGAGTATTGGCACATGTCAGGGTTTCTAATCCAATGCAAGTCATAATGGTAACATACTACATGAAGTCCAGATACATCCCTTATGGCACCAACCAACTCGGTTCAGTATCCTTCACAACCTAGGAATGAGAACCCTCACGGACTGGCTATCGCTATTGGACTCCATTCCATAATCCTATGGTCATCCACATATTGTTGGGGCGGAATGCTCTCATGACTCCTCACGACACCCAATCCGTTCCTTGGACATCCATAAGCCCAACCCTAACATATGCAACCCTACCATTGTATGACCAACAGTGGACCACTGAGTCTCCGCACGGACTGGTTACCAATGTAGGATGAAACAGAGTCACATCACCGTCGTCATGGGTCATCCGGCTTCAATTCCCCTACCAAAAGGGTAGTAGTATGTGGGGTACCTAGCCATGCAACTCTAGACTTTACCTAGGTATGTCATCCAATAGTTATGACAGTGCTGGAGACATCAACAAGCATGTGTCCCATACCACAGCCCTCTGATATCTCAAGCTAAGATATCCCAATGGAAAACCCTTTCCATCAGAACCACAATACATCAATCATCATCATACCACCTTCATAATTGGTAAAGTATATGCAAATACAATACAAACAACAAGAATACAATAAGGTCAACAAGCTATTCATGGTTACAACAGTACATAAAGTGAAAGAACAGTATTGAAAGACACTGGACTAGGATGTTTAAGTCATTTTATAAAGATGAGGTTGTATGTCCTTACCTGTAAATAAGTAGAATTCCTCTAGATTGCAAACCAAAAACAATTATAAGATTTTTATTGGAAACAGAGGACACCTATAAACAGGGTTACAATAATATGTAAGTCGAATGAATCAAATCAGACAAAATCCAAAAGTTATTTGCTCACTGGAAACCAGCCGGTCGCTTAGGTTGAGCGACCGCCATTAGTGACCGCCCCAAAAAGGTGAGTTTCAATCCGAAAGTCAGGCTTTTGATCAACCGTTTTCAATCCGATTTTTGGATGATCATAGTCCGAATTTCAAATCTAACACTCCCACAACCAAGGGTAATACGAAACCTAACAATTGACACCAAATTGGTTACCCAGAATCCTCCTAGGTACTGTAATGAGAGGATCATGAACAACCAAAGAGGAAAACAATTCTACTTTAATCATAGCCAAAGGTGGAGTATGAGTGAACAGGGAATCACTCACCTCAACCAAATCAGCTAGAAAAGACAAGAAAACTTCTAGGACACTAACAACACTTCAGATCACCTTCCAGCACGTCTCCACTGCCTTTTAACCACCAAAAACAGCAATCCCGAATAAAATATTCATAAAATAGACAAGGGTTGCTATTTATAGAAGTCTGGGGGAAAATAGGGCAAAACCCCGCAACTAGGACCAGGCAATTGCTTGGTCTAATCAACCACCACTAGCAACCACCCCCTAGGATATTGCTATACAAGGGTGCTTTGCTCAGGGGGTTGAAGTCCAAGTACAACCTAACCCTAATGAATACATGGGGGAGGTCTTATCTTCATTCCGGACATCTCCAGACATCACTTGCCTTCTAGAGGTCCAAATATTTATATTTACTTACAACACTTCTTTTCTCTAGTACTTGCCAAATTAACGCTCTATGGACTCTATCATAAGCTTTTTCTAGGTCAATAAATACCATATGAAGGTCTTTCCTACATTCTCTATACCTTTCCATAAGTCTCCTTATTAGGTAAATAGCCTATGTTGTAGATCTTCCCGGCATAAACCCAAATTGGTTCTCCGTAGCTATAGTCAAGTGTCTCAAACGGATTTCAATTATTCTCTCCCATAATTTCATCGTATGGCTCATCAATTTAATGCCCCTATAGTTATTACAACTTTAAATATCTCCTTTATTTTTGTAAATTGGAACCACAACGTCTCTCCTCCATTCATCTAGCATTTTCCTGTGCTCATAATCTTATTAAACAACTTAGTCAACCAAACTAGTCCATGGGTTCCTAAGCTCTTCCAAACATCAATTGGGATTTCATCAGGACCTTGTGTCTTGCCGAGTTTCATCCTCCTTAAAGCTTCTTTTACTTCGAAAATTGAAATTCTACGTATATAAGTTCGGACATTGGTGCCTTGGTGAAAGGTGTAATCGTCTGAAACATAAGTGCTTGAAAATGTTCATTTAGTAAACTAGAGAAATAGGTTTCTCATCTTTTCTTAATGTCCTCCTCACAAACTAACACTTTACCGTCTCCATTTTTAATACATCTAACATGGTCAAGATCTCTACTCTTCCTATCCCTCATCTTAGCCATCTTATAAATAGATTTTCCCCCTTCCTTCGTGCCCAACTTATTGTATAACTCATCATACTCTTTTCCCTTGCTTTTCCTGCAATTTTCTTAGCTTCATTTCTATCCAACCTATACCTTTGAAGATCCTCAACATCCTTAGTTCTTTGCCATGTCTTAAAACTAGCTTTTTTATTCCTAATGGCAGCTTGAACCTCACTATCCCACCGCCACGTTTCTCTATAAGAATGGAGCTTTCCTTTTGATTCACCTAAGACATCTTTAGCCACCTTCTTAATACACATAGCCATCTCATTCCACGTTGCATTGGTATCCCCTTTAAAATTTCATTTTCCTTATTTAACTACTTTATTAACGAACACTCTCCTTTCAAATTTCACCATCTTATTCTAGGATAGTTTACCTTGGACCTTTTATGTGTTCTTGGGACTAAGCACATATCCAAGACTACAAGTCTATGTTGTGCAGTTAAACTTTCCCCCGGTAGCACCTTGCAATCCTTGCACAACAATTTATCAGTCCTTCTAGTCAGGAAGAAATCTATTTGGCTTCTATGATGTCCAGTTTTAAAGGTAATTAAATGCTCATCTCTCTTTTAGAAGTAAGTATTTATAATAGATAGATCAAAAGTCCATTTAAATCACCTCCTATGATAATCTTTTCTCCTTGACGAATTCCTTGCATTAATCCATCCATATTTCCCCAAAATTCTTGCTTTAAACTTTCATCTAATCCTACTTGAGGTGCATATGCAAAAATTATATTTACGAACTCTTTCTCCATTACAAGCTTGATAGCAATAATCCTATCACCCACTCTTTTAACATCCATCACATCATTTTTTAAACTTTATCCACTATTATACCCACTCCATTTTTATTTGTTTTATCCCCAATATACCAAAGTTTAAAGTCATCCAACTCTTTGGCTTTTTTACCCTTCCATCTAGTCTTTTGAATGCAAGCTACATTAATCCTTCTTCTCCTCATAACATGTATCAATTCTAAGCTCTTACTAGTTAAAGATCCTATGTTCGAAGATGCCAATATAATCCTACATTTATAGACTAGCGTCTTTACCTGCACTCGTCCACAGCGCGAGAACCCTTGCCTGCTTATCACCGCATCTGGGCGCTGATGCGAGACGTCGCTTACAGGGGACGCCCTAGCTAACCCTTGCCCACTTATCACTACACCCGGGCCATAGTGTAGCACGTCGCTTCTTTTATCGGGGAACGCCCTAGCATAGCTTTTATCATATAAGGTCGAATCCATGAAAAAAGATTTGGCTAGAATTTTTTTGGTCGAATCCATGAAAAAAGATTTGGCTAGATTTTTTTCTAGTGCCAGCTACTAACCTGACGCACCAACTCTCCTTTGCCCGGGCTTGGGACTGGCAGCAAAACACTGGCGGAGTTAACTAGTGAATACAATGACAAATTAAAAGAGGTAACAAAACAAAAATGATTAATACAACAACTAAAGATTTTATTATTGTATTCAATTCTTCTAATAAACTTACATATCAATAACTTTTTGCAGAACTAAGAAACCCTTTGTAGGTACATCTCGAAAATATGTTGCTTCTACTTTAAAATAGACAATTCAAATCAACAAAGCAAATCAAGAAGAAGTATTGTAGAGGAAATAGTCAAGGAAGAGAACCATTTGGATGACAAAAAAATCATAGATGGATCGAACAAAACCCCAATAACTTATATAAGAAGAAGAAGATTAAAATTGAAAATACATGACATATACGATGGTCTATTGAAAATACTGTTCTTGCATTTGTAATTCAATAACTTATGAAATTTGATTTTAAAAATCTTATAATATTCTTTTTTGGATATTTTTTATATATTATTTTATTCCTATCATAATAAGAGTTGAAAATGAAAAATAAAAAATGAAATATAATATTTATATTCGTGTTTATGCAACTATGTTTAGAGTTAGGATTATTTATTTTGTTGGGCGTCCATTTGATAAGCAACTAGATCCACATCTTGATAATCGATTCTTGATTCATATTGAAGTTGAAAACAACCAGATTGCATGTTTAATAATAGATAGTTTCATATACAACAATATACCTTAATACAAAATTGAATATAATAAGAACTATGAGATAAGATAAAACCATTTAATAGATAATCTATAAACCAGACACACATACTTAGATATCAATTTGACTAAGAATAATATAAGATTATTCGAAAACAATAAAATGATTCAAAACACTAACTCGAAAAAATAATTGAAGAACCAAAAATGGACAAATAAAGGCCCTCAAAAAAAACTACCAACAAAACACTATAATATGTAAGGGGAACATTTAAAACTTAATAACTACAATGAAAGATACCAAAGGAAAAAACTATACACCAATACCAAACTTAAACAACGATTAACAAACAATAAATAAATATTGTATGTCAACAAATAAGCAAAGATATTAACTAGAAAAGAACAACAAATAAAAGAAAAACAAATCTAACAACAATTTAAATATAATACAATAGATAAAAAAGAAGTAATATCTAAAACATAAAAAAAAAAAAATACACAAAAAGAATTAATTCATCATTAATATGTTGTTGACTGACGTATTATGCATAAAAAAAAACAACTATTTGGAGATCTGATAGCAAAAATACAAAATTTCAAAAGGATAAAAAAGGCAATAAGATTAGAAGCCTATGGAAAATCAAATAGAGGTAGCAACACATTATGGTGAAAAATCCAGAGCTCTCCTCTTCCCCCTTCTCTGTTGGGTGTCGTGCCAATGGCAGCATCTCTCCAATGGAGCAGAGATGTTTGCATTTTGTCCTATGAGACAAGCAAAAAACTATGTTGGTTGGTGTTGATTGAGGAACAACACCACCCTTCAATGCTCTACGACCATGGCTTCTGCCTTGTGAAAATGCCTGGGTTAAGGAAGACTTTGCATAAATTTAGTTCAATATTGTGTCTCATAATCTCTACTTACAACCTAACTCTTTTGTCTATGATGTTTATTACTTGTTTCAAAGACCTATGACTGGTAGTTTTAGATCCCCCCATGGGTTAAGGTTTTTGCATAGATATAGTTTAATTTGAAGGCATCTAATTTTTACTTGCTTCTTAACTCCCCTTGCTATGATGGTTGAATGTTTGCAGTTGATATCTGTAACTATTAGTGCTAGATCCAGTTTCAAGATCTCCAAACAGGGAAATCAGATCTTCCTCTTTATTGCATAACATCTTTTCTCATAAAATGTATGTCTTCACAACTGTCCTTGATTATCAACCTAATCCGGTGAAGTTTTATTTTCACATCTGTGCTTTTTAACAACCAAAAATCCCAGTACAACCTTATGTTGTTGATGGTCTATGTTACTTGTATGAATTAACTCAACAACATTAAGGCTGACTTGTCATTTGCTTTGAATTCATATTAGTTCTTTAGAATTTGTTGAATTATGAACTAGATTGAATTCATTATGATAATGAATTGTTCCTGCCCCTCTAGGGGCTTACCATGTTAAGTTAAGTCTTACCTAAGGGGCCTTCAAACAAGCATTAACTATTAGATGTAGGTACAAGGAAATGTAGCTGGTCTTATGCAGAGATAACCTAAATTTGTGCAATAGCCTTTATGCTTCTTCAACCGTAATCCTTTAACTTCTTTCCCCTCCCACACCAACCCCACATAGTACATCTAAGGAACCTAAAACTCTCTTTACTCCTTTCCACATCAACCCCTCAAACCCATCCAACCATAATTGAGCAATGCGAACTTCAAACTTGGACTCAAATCTCACCCATATATCATTTATAGTTGTTGTACGATGCCAACACCCCCCCCCCCCACCAACTTCCTTTACCACTTAAACTCCTTATTTCCTTCTGTAGACAAACACATCACTTTCCCATTCACTAAAGCTGCTGCACTCAAGTTGATCTTCACCTTTTCTTGATAGTCTGTGCAGATAGAAAGCTACTTTCTTTCCTTCTTCACTGATGCTTGTAGATGGGGAGGCAATCTGATCGTGTTGCTCAACACTTTCCAACTTCAAGATCCTACAGACCACCTTTAGCTCCAAACAATGGAGGAGGACGTGGCTTCTCAAGGTAAAATGAGAAGTTTGCTTATAGATATGCTGTCTAGAAACAACCTGAAGGAAATGGTAGTTTTAAAAGCTATAAAGGTAGCTTGCCTAAACTTGCTAATGAGTTTGATCGAATCTTTTATGCCAATCTCATTGGTTTCACCAAGGATTCGATTGTGACAACTTGCAAGAAACTAACAGACTTTTAGCTTCCACTTGGTGTTGAGTTTGTATTGTGATGGAGCTCAATCTTTTTAGAGTTGTCTATGCCTCTGAAGAACACTGAAATGGGATCCTCTCCCTCTCCCCTTAGTGGTTGGGGAACTTTCTTCTCCATCTAACTATAAACCCTTTGCCTGAATATTGGGAAGGTCATAATTAAGAGGTGTTAAATATGACAACTTTTCTCTTGATAATATAAGAAAGGCTGTTGGTGACTTGGGAAGAGTTGTGGAGATGCATCTTAACCCTGATAAACTTGTGCTACTTGATGATGCAGCAAGGGTGAAAATTATGTTAGACATTAATAGGAATGTGGGGTACAAAGCTTCTTATAAGAATGTTAATGCTGAAACAGTCCCTCTTAAGGTGCTGTATGAGTTGAAATTGATTTGTACTAAGTGTGATAAGATCACCCACGCCTCCTCCCAATGCAGTGAAGAAGGAGTAAGGGAGTTTGGTGTAGACTTTGAAAGTCTACTTACTGATCCTATTGAGGATGGTGTAACCAGGTTCCACTCCACCAAGAGTCTAGAAATATTGTATTCTCTCCCAACTTTTGATTTATTTGTAAGATGAATGGTGATGAATGGATCTACACCTTGCTCTGGATTGGTTGGCAACTCCGGTGAGTTAGGTCCACCCAATAAATGCATTTGAAAAACCAACCGATGATCAATGGTGCCACCAAAGCCGATAGGTAAAGCCTCCTCCCCCTTGAAGTTGACCCCAAAGTACTGGAAAATGCGAGTCAGAAGCCTTCCATAGGCAAGGTTCACACCCCTAGATGTGTCACCATATAGATCATGGCATTCTGGATGACGAATGCTAAGTCCATCGTGTAGTGGGTGTATACTACAAAAGTCATCACAGCCTACATGAGGGATATCTCATTTGATGACCTGCCTTGGACAACAGGTTCCTAGAGATAATCATGGAGATAACCCTGCAAGATGGTAGCAGCTTAGTCACTGACTCGACACCGCTACAGATGTTCCTACATAGAGTGGAAAAGACAAAAGCCCTCTCCTCTTAGTGGATAACATCGTTTGACTCTTCCCCTAGCTTGAACCATCTCCTCATTGAGTGGATGTAGGGAACATGTAAAATGTGGGCAAGAGTCCGAGTGGAGAAACAGATGTCAATGTGCTTCACTCTACTCTAGATAATAAGTTGGGTGTCTGCCTCTCCTACAATCTCCTCGTGGAAGGTCAAGTTGTTGTAGAACAACCTAACAAGCTTGGGATGGGTTGTGTCATTCAAGTTCAGCATGCTACCCCACCCTACAGCCGTGAACCTCTCCATGATTTTGAACTTCTCTAACTCCCGTGTCTACAGGATGACCCAACTCGACCCTTCGATGACCAAAATGGCCAAAGTATAGCTCCTGAGCCTCCTCTGACATGAAATAATCCGGATGCACAAGGTCCTGGGAGTCACCTTGACCACGTCCATGATGTCGACCGAGAATAGGAACCCTCCTACCTCCATGGGCAGCCATCTATGTGACAATCTAGAAAATTTTGAGAAAAAAGAGAAAAAGCAAGTTAGAAATTGTCTACGAGGTACCCATGTGTGTCTAGATGCATAATGAATAGTACATCTATGCCTAGACACCTTTTATAAAAGAAAAGAATTGATTTTGCACCAAAGAAAACCTAGAAAAGTGATGCATTTGGGAATCTTTCATCCGAACCATGAAAAAGAGGGTTTTGATGGGTAGATTACCTGTGCAGTGCAAATGTAACGAGTGGAGAGTGGATTCATAGTCAACAAAGTCCCCAAAAATTATCTTTTGGCCTAAAAATGAAAATTCCCAGAGCTCTAAGTGTTTTTGGAAATATGGAATGAAAATGTAAGGCCAAAGTTGTGACACACTAGGTGGTCAATTGTACCGGTCAATTGACCAATCGACTGCCCCAAATGACCAGTCCATATGTTGTTGCCTATTTTGGTGAATTTTGGCCCTGTTTTGGTGAATTTTGAGTTTTATGCTAAATACAACCTCTGTATACTGATGTTTGCAATAAATTGAAGTATGTTTAGTATAAAGAAATTGTTTCTTGGGCTTAACATTTCAGTATTTGTTAATTTTGGAAATTGTAGAATGGTTTAGTTAAGAAATCGCAGTGTGACCAATGGCCAACATAAAGAAGGAAATGGTGTGAATGACCAAGCCAATGTTGATAACACTACTAGAAATGTGAATGCTGGGAATCCAAGAATTGAAGAGCGGAAACCCTAATCCGCTGAATCCCCCTGTGTTTGTCACATCCCTCCAACCGGTACCCTATCTGGAATACCCGGAAGTGTGATTCATAGCCCTGAAGATCAAGTCTAGGAAAGATCATATCAACTTAGCACAATAACATAATCGAAAGCAAGAACAAATTATTGTTTTCAAGTAATTTAATAATAAAATCAAGAAAGGATCTTAGAAGGATCACAAAAGAACACAAAAGAACATCAAAGTGCGATACCAAACTAAAGATAACTACAGAGTATAGTGGAAATATATCCCACAAACAAACGCAGAAGGTAGATCGAAAATCTAAGAAAAGCCTAACCTATTACATCTGAAAATAAAATTCTAGAAGAATAAAGAAGATGGTTCTATCAACTACTTTCTCGACTCGTAAAGAGTATCTTCATAAACATAAACTTTTGAAATCAAGCACGGTCGTTCCCACTCAAAGATAGGGCTAATGCTGGTGCACAACATAATCACACCAGGAACCTTCATTGTTATCTCCGTAACAGCTAGCACCTTGCACATTGAACTGGTCACCTGCCGTGGCTTCATAGTCTTGGTTCTCAAAGTCATTGGTTCCTGCAATATAATCTAAAAACTTAACAAGTAGTCCAATCACAATAAACATCTTTACACAAAATCCAAAGCAATAATAATGCAATGAGATGAAACAATAAATGCAAGTATGCTTCTAACTCTATATATGTATGTTGGTCTCTATTGGTAGACACGCTTTAAGTCATAGCACCATATTCCTCTGGGTAGGTCTCAAATCACTCTCCCTCAACCTTCCCGGTCTTTTGGGGTTCTCTGTTGGTAATTAGGTCCTACATCCTTCTCAGAGATTCCATGGCTGGGGTTTAGGTCACCACTCTCTCACATCACCATTGGTTTAAGTATTGGCACGTGTACAGGGTTAATCTTAGCCCAATGCAAGTCATCTACTGAGTCACATCTACTTAGGGTTAGATATGTCTATTCCTCGCTTCCCACGATCCTTTCCAGTACCTTTCCCACTAGAGTCACCGTCTCCTTCCTGGCTACGTAAACTCTTAACCCTATTGGTCATCCACACATAATAAACGGGAAGCTCTCATGTCCTCTCATGCTTCCCATAATCTCGAGCGCCCACGAGCCCAAGTCTACCACATGCAACCCTACCAATGAATGGCCCCCACAATGTGATTCATGTCCTCTCACGGGTTGGTTACTGGTCTTGGGCGCCCACAAATCCCCATTGCTGTCACGGGTCACTCGGTCTCAATTCCCCTTCTAATGGGGTCAGATATGACAAGGGTTTCCTAGCCAAACACTTCTAGACATGCCCTAGGTATGTGATGCGTCCAAAATCTGCTCAGCCCTTAGATCTCCTCGTAATGACCTGCAAAACGAAAGCGTCAGATGTGGCCCAACCGCGGGGGTCGGGAGTCCACCTCCGAAGGCTAAGTCAGTTGATGAACTTAATCACAAACGGCTCTGCTAGAAGCACAGAGCTAAGGAATGAAGAACTGGGAAAGGTGATCTAGATCGTAAGCCTCTGATAGTTTACGTTTACCAGTATTGTATTTTAATCTCCGTCTCTCACCTCGTATGGCAGTGAGGTTTATATAGAGTGTACCTTCGAATCTCCTTCATTGGATGCACTTGAGCCTTCTTCGGATAGTTGTTGGATCTTAACAGTTAGATCCGTTGAGTGATAGACTTCTACTAGTTTGGACTAGTAGAGGACTTGTGACATCCAGCCCAAACCTAGCCCGGGATACCCTATTTGTTTTGGGATAAAGAAAGACTTGTTTAATGTTAGACCTTGAAGTTGGACCTTGATTTCAATGTTGTTATCCTTGAAAGCCTTAGGAGGCCATATCCGGCCTTATCCTTACCCTGACCCGGCCCGGAATTTGTATTGTCTGTTGATCCAATGACCCGAAGTGGTGGGAAAAGTCCTTGTATACACTTTTGGTTGATGATTTGGTGTCGGAGCCCAAGCCCATGGACATTGACGATGATGCCCCTCACTTGAGAGCGTTGTCAGTGTTAGTTTTGAATCTGCGCACCAAAGAGGGGTGAATTAGTTGGTAGACCTAATGAACACCTGTGCACAATCCAAAAGTATTTCCCGAAACTAGACTTCTTGATGGACTTGTAGGAGAAAACCCCACCCAATTTGACCCCATATAGCCCTCCAAATCCCTGTCCGAAGTTGCTGAACTATGTCTGGCAAATCCTGCTTGCGCATCGAAGAAGGTGAGCTTAGTTGGTAGACCTAATGAACTCCCATGCTTGATCCAAAGGTATTTCTGGAAACTAGACTTCTTTATTGACTTGTAGGAGAAAACCTCACTCAATTTGACCTTGTATAGCCTTCCAAATCCCTGTCCGAAGTTGCTGAACTATGTCTGGCAAATCCTGCTTGTGCATCGAAGAAGGTGAGCTTATTTGGTAGACCTAATGAACTCCCATGCTTGATCCAAAGGTATTTCTGGAAACTAGACTTCTTTATTGACTTGTAGGAGAAAACCTCACTCAATTTGACCTTGTATAGCCTTCCGAATCCCTGTTCGAAGTTGCTGAACTATTCCTGAGAATTCTGTTGAAACTGCTGTTGGTCGATACTATTGGTCGATACTATCAACCAAAGGTATCGACCAAAACAAGCCCAGAATCGTGAAAAAGATGCTGTTTGGATATTCCTTTGTCCTTTTAAGTGAAACCTCGAACCTAAATCATTATTTCACTCATTTCAACATCTGAGAACGTGGGAAAGCTCCTCTAAGCCTCCTCCTTGGCTTGGGTGATGATCTTCTACAAGAATCATTGTTTCTCTTCTCTAATCTCTTCTCCAAGGTATGTAATCTCTCACTCTCTCTCTAATCTACTTCTACCTCATCTTGTTCTTGCTACTGAGTTCGTGGAGAAGGTGCTGCAACCTTGCAACCACCTCTTCTACAAGCTCTCTTGGGTTGATTAAACCTCTCTTCATTCTTTCCATGCTATGATTCTCATACATGATGTTCTTGCTTTCTTATTATGATTTTCCTCTTCTTTACAACATGAATTCATCTCTTAATCTGATTTTCCCTTTCAATTAGGTCTGATTATATGTTAGTAATTGTCTATATTCTGCTGCTCATCATTTTATTGATTAAATTCCTAAGTTCTCTTGCAATTGTAATGGTTTTCATTGAAGAACATGGGTCTTGCAAGTTTGAACCTAGGACCTCAAATTGGGGGTTTTCAATCCGACCATTGGATCATGTTAATTCTTTCTACGTAGTCTCCTGCTACTGTTCTTAAGCATCCCTCCAAGTTTCATATCGATCCGAGACCCGGAAGACCCATTTTGAGCCAAAACCCAAAAATCCCATTTTGCTGTCCAAGACTCTGTTGGTCGATACTATTGGTCGATACCATCAACCCAATGTATCAACCAACAAGGTTGCTGTCAGAAACTTTTGCCCGATTTTGATCCGTTCGATCTCCGATTGTTTTGATTTCTTCTCTAATCCTTCATATATGTTTGTTTAGGGTTTTAAGACTATAGTTGGACCATTCTCTTGTGACTTCGGATCATCTTCTTCACAATTTGAGGTAAGGACGGTTATTGCCATATAACATAGACTGTATGACTTTTACACTGCTGTTGGTAACTTAGTAGACTTAACTTATTATTTGAATTTAGACATCATATGACTACTGTAGTTACCTTATGACAGTAACACCATGCTTAATTACTTGATTTATCATGTTTACTTATTCTTGTCATTTATTCATTTATTTATATACTGTATTATGAGATGTTATGACATGTTTTCAGTATGATAATGTATTGTTGATATGTAATGGATGGAAATAAGCATGTGATTGCTTAGGTATGATTTGGGATTGGGGAGTGCCCTATCGGTACTTCGTCCTTGGACATCGGAGGGAATAGTATGGGATGTTCTCCGAAGATGCCCATCGACGCTTTCCTGGATCATTAGATGACATACATAGGACTTGTCTAGATGTATGGCTAGGATGCCCCTGTCATATCAGACCCGAATCGGAAGGGCATTGAGACCGAACGACCCGTGGTAGTAGTGTGGATTTGTGGGCGCTCAAGACCGGTAACCACTCCGTGAGAGGATATGAATTGCATTGCGGATACCCGAAAGGGGCCATTTATTGGTAGGGTTGCAAATGGCTAGACTTGGGCTCACGGGCGCTCAAGACCGGTGAAATGATCGGTGAGGGGACGTGAGAGCTTCCCGTCTACTATTTGTGGATGACCAATAGGGTTGATGAGTCCGGTGAGTAATATCCGTGACTCTAGTGTGAATGATACCGGAAAGGATCCCGAGAGGGGAGGAATGGACGTATCTGGAACTGACATGATATGACTAAGTAGATGACTTGCATTGGGCTAGGCTTTACTTTGACATGCGCCAATACTTAGACCAAATGGTGATGTGAGAGAGTGGTGACCGAAACCCCCAACCATGGATTTGTCCGAGAGGGATGCGGGACCCAACTTCCCCCGGTGATGAGTGATCGAGACTACCTAAAGAAGTATGGTGCTATGACTTAAAGCATGTCTACCATAGAGACCAACATACTTAGAGTTAGAATCATATTTGCATCTTATGTCTCATATCATCTGCATCAGTTCATGATTGATATCATATGGCTTATGTATTATGGAATAACTTTCCTTGCTGAGTTCTTTTGAACTCACTCCTTTTTGCAACATATTTTGTTAGACTTTTCTCACGGGTACTCCTACCGTTGGACTCGTGACGGTCAACACTTTGAGGACTAAGTTGGTGACTCATACCACTTTGGCTACGGTGATTACATCGGTGAAGGCTATCAGTTCAAGACTCATATTTGTCAGGAGTAGATCCGGCCTGGCTTAGTTTCTTATGATTATGTTATTGAGGAGACATTGTATAAGTTAGAAGAAATTGTAACTTAGTTGCTTACCTTTTTATTTTCCTTCTTTGGAGATTTGGTTGTAACCTTTACCTTATTTCGATCTACCTTCCGCACAGTTGTCTTTTGATTTGGTACTTGTTATTCCGCACTCTGATGTTCGTTGTGATCCTTCTGTGATCATTTCTTAACTTTTATTATTAGATTACTTGAATACTATAAATTGTTCTTGCTTTTGATTATATTATTGTGATAAGTGGATATGATCGTTCCTAAACTGGATCTGTTGGGCTGTGGATCACTCCCGAGTAACCCAGATAGGGTACCCCCTGGGTGGATTTAGGGCGGGATGTGACAGGACTCCTGAGATAACCTTTAGGTTATGCGATGTTTATCCCTTCGATAATGATTAGCCGCAGCCGTCAATTCGAGTCTGCCATCATTAGGGTAATTAACCTAATCCATAAGTTGAATTAGGGCGTGCTTGTAGCTGAATAAGTTTTTTTCCTCAGCAAGCCACCTTACGGATTCGGTTCGCTCTGGAGCGAGTCGATTCCGTCTGTCTCGACCGGAGTCGAGGATCAAACCAGGTATGAACCCGGTTCGATCATATTTTCTCCATATCACGAGCCCCCCAGACCAAGCGTTCGGTCGATCCCGAGGGCTTGGTTTTTAACTGGGTTCTTCGTCAAGCAATAGTCTTGCGTGTTCCATTAAATGTCATATCACATTTAATGCGGTGGTCACTTTTCCTCGAGCGTTGTGAGGGTAATGCCACGTGTCTTCTTGCAGTCGATCTGTCGTGGCTCACGTAACCTAAGCAACGGTTTCCGAACGCCTGTTTCGGATTCGTGAGTTCAAACTTTCAAAACGTCTTCTAATCTCGATCGTTGATTTTGAATCAATCTCGATCGTTCAGATTCCCGAACACTCGTGCGGGTGCTTTTAAAAGCGGTTCGTTGTCTTCATAGGTTTCATTCTTCCTGTCCGGAATTTGAACCTTTGTCGTCTACTTTGCGCCTTCCTGCTCTCAAGCTTTTGCCTCACTGAATCAATAAGTTTACTGGTCTTTTTCTTTTTGTACCTTACTGAAACAAGTAATGGCAGATAATAGGGTTTCTCTGGTATCCAGTGTTAGTAATAGTAGTGGTAATGAAGCTTTTGCTTCTCCTCCTTCCGAACACTCGGATAGTGATAACAAAACCCTAACTGTCCTCTGGCGCGAGTTTGCTGAAGTTTCTCAAAAAGGTTTAGAGAGAAAAAACCGAAACTCCTTCTCGTCCTCCCCTGAGTCCGGGTCTTCCAAGACTTCTAGGGTAACCGCCGAGTCTTCTAGGCAGCCTCAAACTTCCGTGTCCGATGGCGGACTCGGCTCTGCTCACTCCATTTTCAAGGAGGAAACCCTTCTTTCAGCAATCCAAGATTTTGATTTTCCTTCCTCTTATCAGGTTAGGGCTCCTCATCCTGATGAGAGGGTTGATTCAACCCTTTCGGGTGAATTTTCTCTGTACATAGATGCACTGGAAAGCGGGGTTCGCTTTCCCTTTTTTAATCCTTTGTTCTCAGCCGTTCTGAATCATTGGGACATTTGTCCTGGAATGCTCCTTCCCAATAGCTGGCGTCTCATCGTCGACTTCTTGGGTTTGTGTTTTGAACTTGGCATTACGCCATCTCTTTCTCTCTTTGTGCATTTTCATGTTCTTTCTATCTCCCATCCTCCCGGCTGGGTTTTTCTGTCCAAATGCAATAAGGCTGAACTTGATTGGAGGGGCAGCATCCTTGTTAAAGGAACTTGCCCTTCTAACCACAAAAGATGGCGCGAACGATTCTTTTTCTGTTGAGCGCCTCCATCAGATCTTAACTTCCCGACCGTCTGGAGGCGGTGTACTTCCTCTTCTGAGAATAACCGAGGCCTACCCTTATCCAAAGAAGACGAGGCGGCCATCAAGAAGATCAAATCCATTCCATGGTATCAAGAGATACATGGACTTGAGGTGGAGTATAACTCCATTCTTCAGTACTGGGGCTTGGCTCATTGTGAGCTTCTAACCATCATCTTTTAATTTTATTGAAGTGATACGTCTTCAATTCTGACTCTTACTCTTCTTTGCAGTGCCTCCAAGAATGAACCCCGAGAACCTGCGAGTGAAGGCCGCTAGGGCCGTTGTGACAGCCGAGCAACGATCACCTAGAGCCTTGACCGTTGATCAAGAGGCTTCTGTTCCCTCTCCCGACCCCTCTTATAGGGGTATCAGGAATATCAGGCCCGTGGCTGATGCTTCGGGTAAAGGGAAGAAGCCAATGGTGGAGAGGTCTAATGTTTCCTCCTCTGTCCGAACCAAAAGGAGACATGATACAGTTGATGCTTCCTCCCACAAAAAATCCAAAAATTCTGCGGATTGTGAGGAGGTCTTCACCCCCCAATGGACCCTGAAGTTGACCGTCAGGGTGACTCAGGACCCTGAGAAAGCTACAGAGTGGAGCTTCCTCAGTCTTGTTTCTTCTGATCGCCAGGAATTTGAAACCCTGGACGACGTTGCCCTTGTTAGTCAATCCACAAGGTACCGGTCTTCCTGCTTACTTATTTTTTCACAATTTCTTATGACTTCTTCTGATAATTTTTGCCTTCCCAGGAATGTTGTGTTGAGCTTCTATCAACACATGGAAGCGTTGAGCCGAGTTGGCCCGCAACCCACCCGCTCTCCCGCCTCGTGAAGAGAATTTGGCCAAAGCCAATTCTGAGATAGACCGGCTTACTGCAGCTGCCGAGGAGCTGCAAAGGAAGCACGAGGAAGAAGTGAACTCCCTCAAGGAGGCCCTTAATTCTTCAAAGGCTCGTGCTGTTGCTGAAGAGGACTCTGACAACGTTAATCTTGAGGAAGGCTCTTCTCAGGATCCTGAGAAAAGTCCTCCTGACCTAGGCTCCTCAGGCAACAATGAAGAAGAGGCTTAGGGAGTTATCTTTTTTTTTTTTTTTTAAAGATTGACCTCCTTGCTAATGAATAGATACTTCTTTTTTATGTTTGGCCTTACTATTTCCTCGTCTCCTGCTGAAATCTTGTCTTGAATATCAAAATATAAATGATAAAACTTATCACTTAACTTCACATTCCTCGACGAATAATAATCTTGTAGAGATATTATGAAGATACGTTTTGGAAAGATGCATTAATCTTCCCCACTCCTTCATTTACTGCAAAGTCCGCACGTTTCCCTTCTGGTATCTGCGAAGTCCAAACGTTTCTTTGCTTTGATATACCATTCACTGTTTCCAATGAATCGGTAATATATCCATTATCACAATGGCGGTGCGACGATTGGAGGTATCCCAGCTCGGGTGCTCATGTTTCCATGTGGCCTCCCTCCGACTATTGATCTTGCTTGTTGCGGATTTCGAAGCGTCATTTCAATCTGGGCCATTGGTTGTCTTTAGCTCTCAACTGTCATCTTAATACCTGAGGCTATTTAAAGCCTTCGTGGGTACTCTCCATCTATCTTGCTATCTGCAAGTTAGATTTGCTAAAGTGACATTCCATCCTCCTGCTTGCTTCCGTATTCCTCGTACTCCAATAATAACTCTATCAACTTCTGAACAAGTGAGTTTTTTGATTACTCATCTCTTTCCCCCTTCCCCCTGAGTAAACTGCACAGTAGTAATACTTGGGGTTTATTTAATCGGGTTTTTCATAGTTGATAGAGAACTAGGGTTTTCCCTTCTTTTCTTTCGTTGTTGGATATCTGTACTGATACGGCTTTTCTATCTATATAGTGGCTCCCAGGATCAATCCGAACTTTATCAGAGCGAAATCTTGTAAGAAAATCGTTCCGTCGGCGGTGGTTGGGGCCAGTGAGGTGGTTTCAGCTAGTGAATCCTCCAAGCGTAAGGCGACTGCTGTTGGTGAATCTTCAAGTCAGATTCCCACAGTTTCTATTGATGCCGCCCCTACGCCTCTTCTGCCTGAAGTGATCGCTCGTTCTTCCCAGGAAGATCTTGATCACTCCGTTGTTGATGGCGCTGCTGACGCCCCTGCTGCAGAGACCGTTGGTGCACCCCCGAAGGAGACTCTTCGGGCATCTGAGGCAACTATGTTGGCGTCTGATGAAGGTGTGGTCCCAGCAGGTGCTGCTCCTATTTCCAATTCTAGTGCTTGTTTGGCATCCTCCTCCTCTCCTTTGGAGTTGGAGGATTTTGCCACCAGGAAGCGCCGTCGGGTGACAAGTGATGCAGCTCATCCTTCTCTTGGTGTAGCTCATCCTTCTCATCCTTCGCCCGAATTAGTGTCAAACGAGTTTGACAGAGCGTTGGAATGGTGCACTGCTGCTCGAATGACTTCTGAGAGCGCAGTTCTTTCCAAACTTCCAGATGAAGTCTTTATGAAGTCACTGGTGATGTAAGTCTTTCTTCATTATCTTTTGATTCTGAATATTACTCTTCTGCTCCTTTTTAACTCGGAAGTTGTTTGCAGGAGTCTTACTGGTAACTTCCACAACCAAGTGGAAGCAGCCTCTAGGCTCAATAGGTTGAGCAATGAAGTTTCCAGGCTTCGGGAAATCTCTGAAGCTAAAGATGCTGAGATTGCTCGCCTTAGGAAACTAGCTTGGGAGGTTGCAGGAGAAAAGAATTTGGTGATCGATCGTCTTTGGTCAGACTTGGATGATGCCAGGGAGAAGATCCGGCAACTGGAACGAGGAGTTGGAAAGTCAGGAGCCAAAGGATCTGAAACGTTACCCCAAAGGCAAGTCGTCGTTCCTTTGCCCGAATCCCTTCCAACCGATGTTCGCAGAGCCTCGCGTCTTCAAGTATTTACACAGTAAGCCCTTTGTTGATATGCTGAATGCTTATAACTTGCAAGCGTACCGGGATGGTGAGAACGAAGTATGGGAATCAATATTAAGGAAGGATCCTCATTTTGATACGACTCCCTACAATGTTGTTTGCCATCCTGAAGTATTTACCAACCTGGGCCTTCCTCCTCCTGACTGGACCAAAAATAAGATTGATCCTCCGCCTTCTGATCCAGATATTATGCATTATCTGGAAGATTCTCCTGTTTATTCTCCCTTGGAAGGATTCAATTATGACGAGCTCGCCTTGAATGCAAGTTTGGTCGAGGATCATACTTCTCCTAGACAAGCTAGACAAAGAGTATGAAATTGCGGAGGATTTTATACATACTGAAATGTTTTTTTGTAATCCTCATTTCTCCTCTTCTTTTCCTTGAATCCATACCAATGATTGACTCATGTGTTTGTTCTAGCAAAGTTGTGCCGATCTTGTATGACTTCTTAATGATCATCGATGATGACTTTCTTTTTGGACCGAAGATTGTATCCAGCTCTTGTAATCTTATGTTTGATGTTGAGACCGGCCTCTTCTGGTCTTTTGAAGAAATAAGAAATTAACTTCATCTTGAACTTTGCTAGCCACTTGAATCGCTGTTGTACTAGGTCTTAGTTGTTTAGAACAATGCCTTTACTTAAAGATTTCCGGAGAAACAATAAGTCTGAGAAGGAACTCACTTGGGTTTTAAACCGATGCCTTTACTTAAGGATTTCCGGAGAAATACAATAAGTCCGAGAAGGAACTCACTCGGGTTTTAAACCGATGCCTTTACTTAAGGATTTCCGGAGAAATACAATAAGTCTGAGAAGGAACTCACTCGGGTTTTAAACCGATGCCTTTACTTAAGGATTTCCGGAGAAATACAATAAGTCTTAGAAGGAACTTACTCGGGTTTCAAACCGACGCCTCGAAGGAACTCACTCGGATTTTCAACCGATGCCTCGACTTAAGAAATTCCGGAAAAATACCATAAGTCGTTGAAGGAACCACACGGATTTTAATCCGATGCCTTATAGTTGGATCTTGTTCTTGAATGTGGTGTATGATGCCCCCCAATCAAAAGATAATTTGTTGAAAGCCAAAAATTGCATTGATTGAGTTGAAAATGTTTATATCACGAACAAAATTGAAATCATCATCAAGGATAAAAAAATTTGAGATGCCTGGCATTCCACGAACGATCCAACTCTTTCTGGGTGTTGATGTTCTTCAGCTTGTAAGCTCCTGAACCAACTGGTTTTACAACCATATAAGAACCTTCCCAAGAAGGGTCCAATTTTCTTTGGTGACGTGGGTCGGAAGCTAAGGTGTTTCTCAACACCAAATCTCTGGCTAAGTACCGATGATTCTTCACTCAAGTATTATAATGAGACGCTATCCTTCTTTGATAATGTTGAGTTCGTGCTATTGCCTTTGCCCGAACTTCGTCCAACAGATCAAGACCATCAAGCAGTCCTTGCTCGTTTGCTTTTTCCTCGAACTCTCGATCCCGTAATGTCCCCGCCATTATCTCCACCGGTGCCAATGCTTCGGACCCATATGCTAACCTGAATGGAGTTTCTCCTGTGGGTGTTCGAACCGTAGTTCTATAGGCCCACATTACATTATGAAGTTCTTCGACCCAAGAAGCCTTGTCAACTTCGAGTCTTCTCTTTATCCCTTCCAGTAGCGTTCGGTTAGTAACTTTTACTTGTCCATTGCTCTGGGGGTATGCCACTGAGGACATATGATGCTCGATCATATATGTTCCGCAAAATTGCTCAAATTGCGGACAGTCGAACTGAGTACCATGGTCAATGACGATAATCTTTGGAATCCCAAAGCGATATATGATTGACTCAAGCACAAATTTCTCCACTTTTTCTCAGCAATTGCTGCCGGGCACCGGCTTCAACCCATTTTGTGAAGTAATCAATTGCTACTATCAGATATTCCCGTCCGCCTGACGCCTTGGTGAATTTGCCCATGATATCAATTCCCCACATCGCAAAGGGAATGGGATCTAGAATTGAAGTCATGGTTTCCACTGGGCGCTTCGATACTGTAGCATGAATTTGACAGTTGCCACATCGACGAACATACTCCATAGCAGCCTCTTGGATCTTAGGCCAATATAACCCAAGTCTTAGAATTTTGTGGGCCAGGGCTCGTCCACCCATGTGAGCTCCACAAATTCCTTCATGAACCTCAGCCAAAGCTGACTTTGCTCCTTCGGGGCCTATACACCTCATAAGGGGTCCAGAATAAGATCTTTTGTATAGTCTCCCATTCCCGAATGACAAATCTCGCCGATCGTATCTTGATCAACTTTGCCTCTTTCGGATCCTCAGGTAATTTGTCATCTCTCAGATAGTCAATTATCGGATCCATCCAACAACGCTCTGCTTCAATATAAGAAATTTCTTTCTCATGATAACTTGGAAATGTTATCTCTTCAATATAGACCGAAGGGTCTAGATTCTTTTCTTTGGCATTGGCTAGTCGGGATAGCTCATCTGCCACTGAATTTTCAGTCCTCGGAATCTGAGATATCTTCAAATTCCGAAATTGGTTTTGAAATGCCCGCACTATCTCTTGATATTTCCGCAAGCGTGGTTCTTTAATACCACACTCCCCCTGGACTTGGTTGACTATAAGTTGAGAGTCACTATAAATAGTAACATCTGCGATAGACAATGCTTTTGACAACCGAAGTCCAGCTATCAGAGCCTCATATTCTGCTTCGTATATTACTTGCTCCGAATGCAAATCTCAAAGCATATCGAATAATAAATCCTACTGGACTTTTCAATAGAATTCCAGCTCCCCGCTCCATCTTTATTACTCGAACCATCCACATATACCTCCCAAGTGGTTGGTATAATGGGATCCTCAATGGTGGACTCCACCGGTGCAGTAGTTTCTACTACAAAATCGGCTAACGCCTGAGCCTTGATTGCGGTTTTGGGCTTAAAGCTCACTTGGAACTCGCTGAGTTCAACCGACCAAGACACCATCCTTCCAGATAAATCAAGTTTATTAAGAACTTTATTGAGAGGAAAAGTTGTAAATACCTCAATTGGATGAGCCTGAAAGTATGGCCTTAGCTTCCTGGCGGCCATCATGAGAGCCAGAGCCTCGCTTCTCAATCCGCGAATATCGTGTCTCCGCATCTAGCAATACGTGGCTCACATAGTAAATCGGCCACGTTTTTTATCTTTCTCACGAACAAGTACCGCACCGACCGCTGAAAGGGACGTCGCTAGATATAGCTGTAATATTTCCCCTTCTCCGGTCGGGACAAGATCGGCGGTTGTCCGAGTGCTTCTTTTAACTCCTCGAAAGCTTTCTCGCACTCTTCGGTCCATTTTGCCTCCTTGCTGCCCCTCAAATCTTTGAGTGCCTTGAAGAATGGCAAACACTTTTCTCCGCACTTGGAGATGAATCGATTCAAAGCGGCAACTCTCCCCGTTAAACACCGCACATCACGAACAGCTTTGGGAGCCTCCATATCAATCGAGCCTCGTATTTTGGCAGGATTAGCCTCAATACCTCTCCGTGACACCATGAAGCCCAAAAATTTGCCCGAGGAAACTCCAAAGGCGCACTTTTCTCGGATTCAGCTTCATTTGATATTTTCGCAGATCGAGAATACCTCACCAAATCTCGCAATATGATTTGCTTTTGTAAAGCTCTTCACAAGCATGTCGTCAACATAAGCTTCAACATTCTTTCCTATCAAATCTTTAAAAATCTTGTTGACGGCTCTCGATATGTAGCTCCCGCATTCTTCGGCCAAATGGCATGACTTTATAATAGTAGCTTTCACGATCAGTCATGAAAGCCGTAAACTTCTCATCTTCCTTATTCATAAGGATCTGATTATACCCTGAGTAGGCATCCATGAAACTTAGAGTTTCATATCCTGCAGCCGCATCTATCAAGAGGTCAATCCGAGGCAACGGATAGCAATCTTTAGGGCAAGCCTTGTTGAGATCCGTGTAGTCTGTACACATTCTCCACTTCCCATTCGCTTTTTTACCATTACCACATTAGCCAACCAAGTTGGGCATTCAATTGGTTCTATGAAACCAGAATTCTTCAGTTTTTCAACTTCGCCCCGAACGGCTTCATACTTTTCAATGGAGAAATTTCTCCTTTTTTGTATCATTGGTTTCACCTTCGGATCTATCCAGAGTTTATGCTCTGCGACAACCCGATCAATTCCTGGCATGTCTTCAGCGAACCATGCAAATATGTCTTTATTCTGTTGAAGAAATAACTTCAACTCATCTTTGAATTCCTCCAGCTGTTCAGACCCGATATAAGTAATCTTCTTCTTATCTTCGGTACACGCTTGGATTTGCTCCAGCTTCTCCACTGGTTCGGGCCTTTGCATTTCTGCTTCTTCCCGATCGTCTCGAACTTCTATAGGTAGGGCAATCACCTTCCTCGGGCCCTCCTTGTCTTTTAAATAGGCAACGTAACATTGCCGAGAGATCCTCTGGTCAGAGGAAACTTGACCAATTCCCATATCAGTCGGGAATTTTATCTTCAGGTGTTTTGTCGAAACAATAGCACCTATCTTGGATAAAGATGGTCGCCCGAGGATAACATTATAAGCTGGCAGTTCCCGAGCCACCAAAAAATTGATTCGGACGGTTGTTTCCTTAGGAAAACTTCCAATAGATAAGTCCAACTGGACAGATCCTTCCGCCACTACAGACGACCTTGCAAAACCATATAGATGCGTGGATGAAGGCTTCATCAAGTCCTCATCCACCTTCAGTTTTTGATACACTTCATAAGAAATTAGGTCAGCTGAAGACCATGTATCAACCAAAACTCTATGCACTTCCCGACGTGCAATTTCTACCTTGATGACTATGGCATCATCATGAGGTAAACAAACGTCTCTTTCATCGTCCTCGCCAAAGTTGATAAAATCATCACCATGCAGCTACTTTCGCTTCTGCGTCTCTCCGGCTCCGACAACTTTGGATTTTGTTTTCAACCTTAGGAGTGATTCGGGCTCTGGTCCTCCGAAAATGGTAAGGATCGGTGACCGAGTAGCTTCAGTCACCTCCTTGCCCTTCTTAGACTTCGGAGCCTCCCTTGATCGTTCTTAACTAACCGAACGATCCCTTTTAGGGGCAGCCATGCGTGGCTCACGTGGCTCCTCTCTTCTTCTCCTACAAAGTTGGACAAGTGTCCCTGAGATATTAATCTCTCAATATCTGCTTTCAGATGACGACAGTCATTTGTATAATGACCATAGACCTTGTTGAATCGGCAATACTTTTCTCGATCCTGCTGCTCTCCAGGTTTTAAAAGAATTTTAGGTGGCCACTTTAAAATATTTTTTCTTTTGATGATATTTAGAATATCAGCCCGAGGAACATTCAATGGAGTATATTCACTTTCACCAGGAGACCTCTGGCGCCAAGCTTGAGATTTTCCAACCCAATCGCAGACATTTTTCTTCGGCTTCTGCTTCTGCTCAGGAGCCTTTTGTTCCTTATTGGAGACTTTGTTATCTCCTTGGCACGCATCTAGGATCTCCATGACTTCGGCCTGCTTCTGGCATCTCTGTACCAACTCAGCATAAGTTGCAGGCATATCCTGTAGTAATAACTCCAGGAGTTTTCGGTTAGTGAGTCCAGTGAATAGAGCAGTTTTGGCTACTTGCTCATCCAAATTTTCTATCTCCATCATTACTTTGTTGAATCTTTTCAGAAACTCTCTGATCGATTCGCTTTTTCCTTGTCTGACAGTAAACAAGGTTTCTTCTGTTTTCTTGACCTATATTCCATTCTGGAATCACCCTATGAATTTGCACGCCAATTCATCAAAGTTTACGATCCTTCTAGAGGGGAGGTTCGAAAACCACTTTTGTGCTGCTCCGGTTAAAGATGAACCAAAAACCCTGCATAAAACTTCATCAGAATTACCTGAAACTACCATGGTCTGCTGATAATATCCAATGTGGGCTGTTGGATCTCCGGAGCCATCGAATGTAGAAAAGGTAGGAAAACAGAAGTTATGGGGAAACTGATATCCCGCAATTGGCTCGGCAAAGGGAGTTTTCCGAATGACTGAGTAAATATCCTCAGTTATCCTTCCCTTAGCCAACTGCCCTAACTTCTGATTGATGTTGGCCAATTCCTGACCAATCTAGGTTGAGTGATTTTCAACAATATGATCACGACCTCGATTAACACGATCTTCACGAGCTATTCGATCATCACGAACGGCCCATTCATCATGAACATTCCACTCATCGCGAACTGCTCGATCATCACGAACGGTTCTTCTGACAGTTGGTGAGTGAGCTCTCACTACTGTGTCCAACCTTGTATTTGAATCGGTTGTACTTTCCTGCGGTCTGTCGAACCGATCGTCTCGCCTAGGTTAATCGTCAATTCTCCTAGGTCCTTGGTCACTTTCACGAAAGTTTTGACCGATATTCCGGTCTTCAGCCAATCTTTGATCACGTGGCAGCGCACGTCTCCCTGAATCGCGTTGATCAGGTTCTTGTGGTGAAACCACTCGTCTGTGAGCATGCAGAGTGCTTGGCTCACCTCCAAGAGTTGAATCTTTACCTGATTCAACTGATCTTGGAATGTATCAGGAGGATTACGTCCTCCCTGACCACCATCTACTTCGATAGGATTTTGGCTTCCCTAGGGAACATCTGGATTATTCACTCCAGGGATCTGAACACCGGAATCGCGCTGTGCAGTGGCTGTTGCGGCTGCTGCCGATCTAGTCACCATGGCTTTACAAGTCTTCCCCACAGACGGCGCCAAATGATGCGTCCAAAATCTGCTCAGCCCTTAGATCTCCTCGTGATGACCTGCAAAATGAAAGCGTCAGATGTGGCCCGACCGCGGGGGTCGGGAGTCCACCTCCGAAGGCTAAGTCAGTTGATGAACTTAATCACAAACGGCTCTGCTAGAAGCACAGAGCTAAGGAATGAAGAACTGGGAAAGGTGATCTAGATCGTAAGCCTCTGATAGTTTACGTCTACCAGTATTGTATTTGAATCTCCGTCTCTCACCTCGTATGGCAGTGAGGTTTATATAGAGTGTACCTTCGAATCTCCTTCGTTGGATGCACTTGAGCCTTCTTCGGATAGTCGTTGAATCTTAACAGTTAGATCCGTTGAGTGATAGACTTCTACTAGTTTGGACTAGTAGAGGACTCCTGAGATAACCTTTAGGTTATGCGATGTTTATCCCTTCGATAATGATTAGCCGCAGCCGTCAATTCAAGTCTGCCATCATTAGGGTAATTAACCTAATCCATAAGTTGAATTAGGGCGTGCTTGTAGCTGAATAAGTTTTTTTCCTTAGCAAGCCACCTTACGGATTCGGTTCGCTCGGGAGCGAGTCGATTCCGTCTGTCTAGACCGGAGTCGAGGATCAAACCAGGTATGAACCCGGTTCAATCATATTTTCTCCATATTAGTATGTCAAGCAAGAGTCAGAGAAAGAGTCAAGGGGCACCATAGGAAAACGTCTCATACCACTTCCACTGGTGTCCAAAGATAGAAACGCCAAAAGGGCATTCCCCATTCCACAACTACAACCAAGGCATTTACATCATATCATGATTCCAAACATATATATCACATTCACATTCACATCATAGTCTAAGTCACATTCACATTACTCAATAATCAATTCTAATATGTAAATCTCAATATGAGCATGCTACTGTAGTTACAGAAGTAACATAATGTAAAGCAAGTAAAACAATAGTAGCTAACTCATGATTCGAATCATATCATAACAAGGTATGTAAATATGCAAATTGTGAGTGGAATACTCACCTCGAATTCCGAAAGTATAACCTTCAAGTGAGAGATCAGAGATCAAGAACAAAATCACTTAAACAAGCTTGATAAAACATGTATCCATAAGAAGTAATTCCAAAAGATTTGAGTTAAAATGGAGACAAAATAGGCAAAAGTTGTTGTCAGCAACTCCTTTGGTTGATGCTCCTTTAGTTGATGGCATCGACCAAAGAGGATCGACCAAACAGATACAATACGGACAGAATACACTAAATTGATCATAACTTCTTCGTTTGAAGTCCGATTACTTCGAAATTCGAAGGGAAGTTCCACAAAAATATACTAAGACTATCTATGAAGGTTTAATCATCTAAAAATGTCACATCCCCCCAGCCTATACCCTAATTGGCATACCCGAGGGAGTGATCCACAGCCCAAAAGATCAAGTTTAGGAACGATCATATCCATTTCGCACAATAACATAATCAAAAGCAAGAACAAATCATAATGTTCAAGTAATTTATAATAAAAGTCAAGAAAGGATCTCAGAAGGATCACTATAGAATATCAGAGTGCGGAATAACAAGATACCAAATCAAAAGACAGCTGTAGAGTATAGCGGAAATATAACCTACAAACACATGCGAAAGGTAGATCGAAATCTAAGTAAAGCTCTAAGCTAATACAAGTAAAGTAAAAGATAAGTCTAGAAGAATGTAGAGAAAACTATTCCACATCTTCACTCAGCTCTTCTTCTCCTTCAGTCTTCATCTTCTTCACCTTGCTCTTCCTTATATGGACCGTCAAAGAAATCCGAACCTGTAGAGAAGTCTAACAACAGATTGTACAAAAAGGAATGAGTTTCGAAAGAAACTCAGTAAGGCAAGTTAATCCATAATAACATAAATAACATGTGGCAAAACATAGCAAGATGCAATGCAGTATGAAACAGATAATGTATTGCACCTAAACTCTATGTATGCTGGTCTCTATGGCAGACATGCTTTAAGTCATAGCACCGTACTTGTTTGGGTAGGTCACGCATACAGCTCCTGTTGGTAGTGGGTCCGGCATCCCTTAGAACAAACCATGGCAGAGGGTTAAGTCAACACTCTCTCTCACAACCATTTGGCATAAGTACCGGCGCATGTCAGGGTAAAGCCTAGCCTAATGCAAGTCATGTACTCAGTTACATCAACCCAGGTCCAGATACTTTCATTCCTCTCCCCGGGCGATCCTTTCCGGTATCCTTTCCACTAGAGTCCTAATAGTCCCGGACTACAGACTCATCAACCCTATTGGTTATCCACATATGGTAAAAGGAAAGCTCTCATGTCCTCTCACGGATATAACTCACCGGTCTCGAGAGCCCATGAGCCCAAGTCTAGCCATAAGCAACCCTCCAATACATGGCCCCCACAATGTGATTTCTGTCCTCTCAGGGGTTGGTTACCGGTCTTAAGCGCCCGTGAATCCCCATTGCTGCCACGGGTCATTCGGTCTCAATGCCCTTCCGAATCGGATCTGATATAACGGGGACATCCTAGCCAAACACTGCTAGACAGTCCTAGGTATGACAATCAATGATTCGGGAAAGCGTCGATGGGCAACCCCGGAAACATCCCATACTATTTTCGATAATGTCCAAGGACAGAAGTGTCAAAAGGATACCTCTCAATCCCAAACCATACCTAATCAAACACATTCAGATCAATCATGACATGTACAGTCAACACTTCATCATATAAAAGAGAATATAAAATCATGATCTAATCATTTAAATAATATAGAAATAAGCAATTCATATAAGCTAAATAATAAAAGAAACATAAGCAAGTGCTACTGTTCTCACAGTAGAAAATCATAAATATAAAGTATAACAACAGTAGGTAAACTCATAGTTTCATAAGGTAGAAACCAGAGAGCATGCGATCTATGTAATTAAGGAAATAACTGTCCTTACCTTCTAACTCGAAAAGGAACTTAGGGAATCAAGTAAGACCTTAACTAAACCTGAGAAGAAAGTCTTAAACAAGTGTATACAACATGTTAGGAAAGATACATAGAAGGAAAGATACTAAATCAATCAAAACAGACCAAGAATGAGGTTGCTGTCCTCATTGGTCGATTGATTGGTCTACTGCCCCAGTCGACCAATGAGTCGACCAACAGAGACAGTGGCCTTCAAGAATCCGAATTTTTAGAATAAGAAACCGATTTTGGTGGTTCAAAATGGTACAAAATAAGGGGGAAACTACAATGGCAGTATCCTAGTATGTAGAGGACATCAAACCACCCACCAAATCGAGTTTCCAAGATACAACCTTGGAACCGAAAAGTTAACCCAATTAGGTTAAATAAAGGATCATGAAGAAAACACAGTATGATCAAGGATAAGGAATTTAGATGATGATAGGTTACAATTTAGTAAAGAAAACACATTGATTGGCTATTAACAGGGTCAATAACATATACCCAAGAAATTAGGGTTTCAACCTTTATGGCTCCCATGAAAAGGTTATGATCACAGGAAGTGTCACGTCCTCCCAGCCGGTACCCTATCTGGCATACCCGAGAGTGTGATCCACAGCCCGAAGATCAGGTATCGAGTGATCAACCTCCCACATAAACAATAACATAATCATGAACAATCATAATAAAAGTGCGGAAGATAAACCATAGATCCAAATAAGAAAGAATGACTCATAGATGAATCAGAATAATAGATATAGTCAGAGTGTCAAACAGATAAGTAAAGTGAGGCAAAAATCCCACTATACAACCAGCGGAAAAGTAGCTCTAAAAGAATAAACTAGACAAAATCTAATCCCAGTAGCAAGTACATTGGGTAACTAAATTGTTCTCCACTTTATAGACAACATCCTTATAAGTGTAAATCTCATAAATGGCACAAGGACGCTTCCACTCAATGGTCGGACTAAGCATCGTACGGAGCATAACCACTCGCGGGATCTTCAGTGTAATTGTGGTAACCGCAATCGCCTTCCTGGAGATATGCCTCTTCGCCTTGCGCTTCTTCATAGGGACCGTCATAGTACTCGGTACACTGGCAGGATAGTCTAACAAACATTGTACAATAAAGGAATGAGTTTCAAAGAAGCTCAGTAAGGCAGTAAAAATCCATAATAACATAAATGGCAGGATTCCAGAACAAACATAAATGCAATATGATATGAGACAAACAATGAATGAATGAATCTAACTCTATGTATGCTAGTCTCTATTGGCAGACATGCTTTAAGTCATAGCACCGTACTTCTTTAGGAAAGTCCACTCACATCCTCAACCATTTAAGATATCTTGGATTCTCTCACGGATCATTTCACCGGTCTTGAGCAGCCAATTGGTAATGAGTCCTTCATCCCTAGGGACAAACCATGGCAGGGGGTTAAGTCAACACACTCTCTCACAACCATTTGGTATAAGTATTGGCGCATGTCAGGGTAAAACCTAGCCAAATGCAAGTCTTCTACTTAGTTACATCAAGTCAGATCCAGATACGTCCATTCCTCGTCCCTGACGATCCTTTCCGGTATCCTTCACACTAGAGTCCTCATAGTCCCCGACTACGGACTCATCAACCCTATTGGTTATCCACATATGGTAAACGGGAAGCTCTCACGTCCTCTCACGGGTTGGTTACCGGTCTTAAGCGCCCGTGAGCCCAAGTCTAACCATATGCAACCCTACCAATAAATGGCCCCCACAATGTGATTCATGTCCTCTCACGGGTTGGTTACCGATCTTGAGCGCCCATGAATCCCCATTGCTACCACGGGTCGTTCGGTCTCAATACCCCTCCGATTAGGGTCTGACATAACAGGACATCCTAGCCAAACACTACTAGACAATCCTAGATATGTCATCCAACAGTTTAGGAAGGTGTCCAGAGGGCATCTCCGAAAACATCCCATAATATTCCCGTAGTAGTCCAAGGACAGAAATGTCAAAAGGACACCTCTCCTTTCCAAACCATACTTAAGCATACACATGCATCAATTCATATCATCACATATATGGTAACTTCATATATGGAAAGAAATCAATAATTTCAATCACTTGTATATAATTGGTAAGTAAATCATACATGAATCAATTTAATATGAATAAGTAATGCTACTGTAATCAAAGTTATGCAACAGTAGTATATCATTGTAAGAATCTAATTTAGGAAACATGTCAATGATATTCAAATATAGAAACTAGATTCATGCTATCTATGTAATTAAGGAAATAACCATCCTTACCTTTTATAACTCGCAAAGGAATCCTAAGAAATCAAGTAAGATCTTGGCAAACTTGAGAAGGAGGTCCTAAACAAGTATATACAACATATTAGGAAAGATCCCTAACAGAAAAGATACCAAAACATCCAACACAGACCAATTCTGGAGTTGCTGTACTCATTGGTCGAGTGGATTGGTCGACTGGTCCAACACGACCAATCAATCGACCAATGCAGATAAAAGAGCCTAAAAAAACAGAATTTTAAGATATGAAATCCGAATTTGGTGGTTCAAAAGGGTACTAATCAAGGGGTAAACTACATCAGTAGTATTCTAACATATAGGGGACTTCAAAACACCAATCAATTCAAGACTTCAAGATCCAAATTAGGAAACAAAAAGTTACCATAATTAGATCAACCATGGATCTTGATGAATTCGAAATAGAAATCAAAGACAAGAACAATAGGAGGATGGATCATTGCTTCAGGTAAAGGTATCATGAAAACATACTTAGATCTTCAAGGAACAAGGCTTAGAAGCATAAATCTAAATAAGGAAATAAAACCTACCATATATGTAACAACCATGCTTCATGAAGAACACATAGTATGGTAGAAGAGAACAACTAGAAATTGATAGATTATGGATCATGGAAAGAAAACACAAGAATTAACTACTAACATGATCAATATAGAAGATCCAAAGAGATCGGAATTCAAATCAGAAGTTTAACAAGATTAGATCATGGTTTGATCATGATTCCTTCAAAAGCTTGCAATGATCATGGTTAAGATCATTGTTCTAGCCTCAAATCCTTAGGATGATCATGAGAACATGTTCAGAGATGTTTGCAACAGAGAATGCAGCATCTCTTCTACTGTCTCAACTCAAAAAGAAAAGAAAAACAAAGATGGAGGAGAAGAAGAGAGAGTAGACATACCTTTTGATGCAAAAGGAAGAGTTTCGACGAAGATCCGTCAAGAAAACACCAAGGATGCAAGGGAGATGACTTGCGTGAGGTCTTTGGTCTGCTCCAAAGAGTTTGGAGGCAGCAAATACGAAGTGGACTCGAGATTGGACTTAAATAGAGCAAGAAAAACCTAATTGCCAAAGACAAAGACTCATTGGTCGAGTGGATTGGTCGATCGGCCCAGCCGACCAATCACCGACCAATGCCGACAAAGAAGACCAAAACAGGGAATTGAAGGCCCGCATCAAATCCAATCCTAAAGGGGTTTTGCACACAAGTCAAGTGACTTACCTAATAGGTAGAAATGCCTTCAAACCAAGATAGAGAGCACTCCAAGTCCATCAACTAATCCGATCTTCATCAAGATTCAGTTTCCATAAATAGAACTTCATCATCAACTTTCATGGATTCAAAGCCAGACACCAAGTCCTCCACTGGGATGGCCCAAAGCTGACTTCTTACTTTACTCCGGTCATCGGACCTACAAATAACAAGGTTTCCGGGTCAAGGTTAGGGCTGGGTTTTACATTCTCCCCCCCTTAAAGAAATTTCGTCCTCGAAATTGAGAGCGTACCTGTGCTTCCAAAGAGGTAAGGAAACTTCTCCTTCATGTCTTCTTCCTTCTCCCAAGAAGCTTCTTCAGGGGTATGGTTCTTCCACCGAATCTTCACCAAAGGGATGGTGCAATTCCGCAGCTGCTTGTCCTTCCTATCCAAGATTTCAGCCGGTTCTTCATCGTAGGTCAAATCAGCACTAAGTCCTTCAAGTGCTTGCTGCAAAATGTGTTCCGGATTCTCTATGTATTTTCGGAGCATCGAAATATGAAACACATTGTGAACACCAGCAAGAGGCGGAGGTAATGCTAATCGATACGCAACAGGTCCAACCTTTTCCAAAATCTCGAAAGGTCCAATGTAACGAGGGCTAAGCTTTCCCTTAACATTGAATCTCATCACACCCTTCATTGGTGAAACTTTCTAAAAACTTTCTCTCCAACTTGAAATTCCAAATCGGTCCTTCTCTTATCAAGATAAGATTTCTGTCTTGATCAAGCGACTTAATCCTTTCTCTTATCATATCTACCATAGCACTCGTAGCTTCAATCATTTCAGACCTAAGACTTTTCTTTCACCTGCCTCACCCAAGACATAAAGGTGTCCTACAAGTACTGCCATACAAAGCCTTGAATGGAGCCATGCCTATTGTTGCTTGATAACCGTTGTTGTAGGCAAACTCAACCAAAGCTAGGTGTTCATCCCAATTACCACCCATATCCACCACACAAGATCCGAGCATGTCTTCCAATGTCCGAATTGTCCGCTCGCATTGTCCATCGACCGTGGATGATGAGCTGTACTCAAGTTCAATTGGGTTCCCAAGGCCTTCGCAAACTATTCCAAAACCTTGAGGTGAACCTAGGATCACGATCCGAAACAATACTCAATGGCACACCATGCATTTGAACCACATTATCCACATAAAGCCTTGCTAGCTTATCCAGTAGTATGAGTGATCTTCATAGGAATGAAATGGGCTGATTTGGTCAACCTATCAACAATCACCCACACAAAGTGTCATTGCCTTTACTTGTCCGAGGCAAGCTAGTCACAAAGTCCATGGAGATATCCTCCCACTTCCAACTAGGAATAGGAAGAGGTCTGAAGTAATCCAGATGGAGGTTGTCGAACGGCTTTCACACGTTGGCAAGTCTCACACTTGGCAACAAAATCATCAACATCCGCCTTTAGACCAATCCACCAAAAATGTTCCTTCAAGTCCTTGTACATCTTGGTGCTTCCCGGTGTATAGTAAAGACCGACCGGTGTGCTTCCTTCAATATTTCTTTCTTAACTTCTTCGCTTGCGGTGCACGCACAGCCTTCCTCTAAACAACAAAGCACCATCCATGGATATACCAAAGTCGGGGTCCAACTCAGATTCGAAGAAATCTTCTCAACTTTGATCAAAAACTCTTGATCGAACTCTCGCAGAGCAACAATCTTATCTTTAAGACCAGATCTTGCCGTCATGGCGTAAAGAATAAAATCAGAATTCTCAGGACGATTTCCAAATCAAAGCTCTCAATAGAAGACCACAATGGTAAACTCAACGCATTCAAATCCAAAGTCTTCTTCTCGGTTCTTCCTACTAAGAGCATCAGCAACAACGTTTGCTTTCCCGTGGTGATACCGAATATCACAATCATAATCGGAGACTAGTTCCAACCATCTCCTTTGTCTCATGTTCAACTCCTTTTGGGTAAAGAAGTATTTCAAACTCTTATGATCCGTGAAGATGGCAATCTTCTCACCGTAAAGGTAATGTCTCCAAATCTTCAAAGCAAAGACAACGGCGGCAAGTTCTAGATCGTGAGTGGGGTAATTCCGCTCATAATCCTTCAATTGCCGAGAAGCATAGGCTACGACCTTGCCATGTTGCATCAAGACACAACCCAAACCAATCTTTGACGATCGGTATAAACTGTCATACCACCGGAACTATCGTATAGTCAAAACCGGGGCACTTGTCAATCTATCTTTCAACTCTTGGAAATTCTTCTCACAAAGGCGTCGACCAAACAAACTTTTCTTCTTTCCTGGTCAACTTAGTCATAGGAGCAGCCAACCGAGAAAAGTTCTCAATAAACCTTCGGTAGTAACCCGCCAATCCAAGAAAACTTCTTATTTCCGTTATCGACTTCGGTCTTTCCCAATCAGCCACAGCTTGGACCTTTTCAGATCGACACGAATACCTTCGGCTGAAACCACATGACCAAGGAATACCACTCTCTTAAGCCGTAAATCACACTTGCTAAACTTAGCGAACAACTTCTTTTCTCGCAACCTTTGCAAAGTGAAACTTAGATGACTCGCATGCTCTTCTTCGCTCTTCGAATAGATCAAGATGTCATCAATGAAAACAATCACAAACTTATCAAGCACATCATGAAATACTCGGTTCATGAGGTCCATGAACACCGCAGAGCATTGGTCAATCCGAAGGGCATGACTCTAAACTCGTAGTGACCATACCGCGTTCGGAAAGCCGTCTTGAAGATATCACTAGACTTCACTTTCAATTGGTGATATCCGGACCTTAAGTCAATCTTTGAGAACACAACTCGCACCCTTCAACCGATCGAAGAGATCATCAATTCCGGGCAGCGGATATCTATTCTTGATAGTCAACTTATTCAACTCACGGTAGTCGATGCACAAGCGCATACTACCATCTTTCTTCTTGACGAACAAGACCGGAGCTCCCCAAGGTGACACACTAGGCTGTACGAAACCTCTATCAATGAGCTCATTCAACTGATTTTGCAGCTCTTTCAACTCAGTAGGAGCCATCCTATACGGAGCTTTAGATACCGGAGCGGCACCAGGGATGAGATCAATAGAAAACTCGACATCCTTGTCCGGAGGCACTCCCGATAGATCATCGTGGAAGACATCAACAAAGTCGCAGACAACTCGACTTCATCGACTCTTTTCTCCACTATACCCTTGCCTTCGCATGAAGCATCATCCACTAGGGCATAGACTTGCATCAAGTGCAGTACAAGACCTTCTTACAAACCCTTCTCTTTTCACCCCGAAATTCAAAGACCGGACTTCCACAAATATGGAACTGAATCTTCCTTGAGGAACAAAGGAACACAGCTTTGTGGGCTGTCAACCAATCAATTCCCAAAATAACATCGAAGTCCTTCATGTCAAGAATTACAAAATTGGCTTCCAAGTTCTTCTCACCAATCAACACAGACATTTAGATAACCCCTTATCTAGTTTCACAACAGACCAGTAGGGTGTACTAATCAATAAACAACTAGACAACTTCTCGTGGATTAGGTTAGTCTTCTTGATGAATGCAGATGACATGAACGAATGAGATGCACCCGTATCAAATAAGACAAATGCAAAAATAGAAGCAACTAACAATGTACCCGTAATCACTTCATGGCTTGGATCCCGCTCAAAGACCGGAAATACCGAAAACTCTACCAAAGGGAGGAGCAGGAGCACTCTTCACCACCGGGGCAGGCTGTCAAGGTGCCGCTTCGGACAGCACGAGCAAAATGACCAGCTTGCTTGCAGAGAAGCAAACAGATTGTTGGATCCAACAGGGGTGGTTGCAACAGAGGGCTTCCGAACAAAAGGCCTTGCACTTGCACTTGCACTTGCCTGGTGGTCGGTTTCCGCCATACTGTCTAAACCGGCCGGGCTGCTGAAAACCCGTGTTCCGACCTACACTCTTAGCCCGAAAGGTAGGAGTGGGGTAGGGTGTAGGTCTCACAAAACGACGGTCATTACGATCCACCAAACCAGAATTCCTTGATCGCCAGGGCTTTTGCACACGAGCACTTTCCTTCTCTCGTTTCTTCCAACTTCATCGAGTTCTCGCACCACTTGAGCATAGCTCACTATAGGCTAGGACCGTGAGATAAGCTTTAATGGCAGGGCGCAGTCCTTTGAAGAACTTCTTTGCTTTCGCGAGGTCATCCTTCGCAGAATCTGGAGCAAAGAAATGAAGCTCCTCGAACTTCGTTGGTACTCCAACACGACACGAGATCCCCGAGTAAGAATCATGAACTCAGCTTCCTTCGCATCTTTTACCGCCTCGGGAAAGTAATTCATACAAAAAGCCTCTTTGAATAACTCCCAAGTTACAACTCCCGCATGCAAACCTTCCAAAACAGCCGAGTGGAGATCCACCATGCATCAGCTTCTTGTTGTAACTTCTGTTCAAAGAAACAGAATCTTCTCGAGCTTCCGAGCATTGCAGATGTCGGAAAGCCTTCTCCAACTCACGAAGCCACTTGTTAGGAAACAAGGGGTCCTTGGTAACTCCAAGGAAAGTGGGTACTTGCATCTTCGTAAAACTCTCCATCAAAGTAGTATGAGGAGTTCCAAATAAACCTCCCGCATTCAGGATCGCGGCATGAGGATTCACATTAGCACCAGCCCGAGTCTCATTATGCAGAGTCATGAAACCCACCAACATCTGGTTGAACCGAGCCGCTTGCCGCTGCATCATATTGCCCATAATATTGGCAATATCTCGGAAACTTCCAACATTCGGGGCACCAGGTATCTCATGGGTACCCCGATCAACATTAGGTATCTCGCCACCTCCATGAGGTATTTCACCACCTCCCCGAGGTATCTCACCACCACCATGACCACCGGATTCACCACGCCCACTTCTCGCAGTAACCATTCTCGCAAAAACCGAGAACATCAAAATACCGAATTTCAAGTTTCAACATAAACCACAAGTCCAAATGATTTGAAAACTTAAATCATGCTTAAATATATCCATATAGTCATCAAACAATAATCCATAAGGCAAAAATCACATTTTCCAAAAATTCAACAGCAATTGAGGTCTCGTGACCATTGGTCGAGTGATTGGTCGATCGACCCAACTGACCAATGAGTCGACCAATGCGATGTAATGCGAAAATTCGCATTATAAGCCTCATTTTCACATTCCAACCTCATTCTAACTTCTTCCAAAGGTGAGAGAGCTCTAGGGAAAGTCTCCAAGAGTTCTCACAAGTGTTCTTGAGGTGATTTGGTGCTTCAACAGCAACCACAACACACAATCTTCACAAACAAGGTAAATCTCTCATTCTTTCTTCCATTTTCATCTTCATCTTCTCATGCTTGCATTTCAATAAAACCATGCTTTACTTGTATCCAATGCTAGAAATCATGCTTAGGAATGCTTAGAAACATATTCCCTAGGTTTTAAACACAATGCCATGCATAGACTACAAGTTTTAACATAATGGTGTTCATCTCGCAAAGTTTTTATACCGAAATCGATATCTTTAGAAAAATTCCGTTTTCTCTCAAACCGCTTGGAATTTTCGCACGAGATCAAATGCTACATGCTCAAGATGACATTGTAGATAGGTCCATACAATTTGATTTAACCAATTTCAACTTTTCAAAAATCCAATTTTGACCTAAATTGCAAAATCCCCAAATTTCCTTCTTGCTGAATTTTTCGCTTTAATCCAAGTTTTCGATCGATTTTCATCAAACAAACTTCATAGACATGAAATTCCAAGTATTGCGCACATGCTAGTATGTTCAAATCAAATTTCCCCCAAATTTGAAATTTTCCGAAAAATTACGAAAATACCCTTTTGGCTCAAATCTTAAAATAGCACTAACTGGAATTGTCTCTTGTCTCTTTCACGTATACCCACTATGCGTAGGGGAGGGCGAGGACGAGGTAGAGGTCGTGGTCGCATCGTAGGTGCTCTTAGGGGCAGAGGTCGGGTTCCTTCCGCAGCCTAGACAGGAGGTTAGGGAGACCGTGACATGTTTGACACACCTCGGGCCGAGTTCCCGTACGAGGCCTACTTCAGCCATCGCAATATCGAGATGGGACGTCTACTTCACTTACGCCAGCTCGTAGCCTTTAGGATTCGGCAGAGATTCGACACATTGCAAGTGGACTCATCTCTTCACCGAGGATCCGCCGGTATACCCGGAACTAGTGAGGTTGTTCTTCAAAGAACCTTACCTACACGAGAGGAGGCTCGAGGCCAAGGACATCCACTTAGACTTGTCCTCGGGAGCAGGGGTCTTCCGGACTCGCATTCGCTTCTCTACCCGGACACCGGCTGAGATCTTGCAGGTTCCTTACTATCCACAAGAAGGTGTGTGTGGATACCGCAGGAGCAGATCCGGACAGCCATCCGATGCCGTACGAGCTACGCGAGATATGCTCTACGCTATGGGATAGCCATCGATGCTTCACTCCGTGGACCAGCGGACGGATGACGGATTCTCGCAAGGATTATCGGTCGCATAGTCGGCCGAAACATCATGCCGAAAGCCGGACATCACCATCGGGTCACGTTGATGGAGGCCTTAGTCATCTACCGCATCTACATGGGCTTCGAGATCGATCTCTCCTACATCATTCAGCAGGTCATGCTGGACTTAGTTCTCGGCCCTAGCATGCGGAACCTTTGCTATGGGAGGCTACCGACTTTGATCTTCGGGCATTTCGGGGTGAGTTTCGAGGATACACCAGTGGACACCGCTTCACGGGATACTCTATTGGGACTCGGACCATTCGTCGATGAGACTACAGCGAGTCCGAGAGATCTCCCCGTCCGGAGGGTGAGGATGATGATGAATCGGAGGATGAGGATCGGGGGTCGAGGGATGGAGGAGAGGATATCGGTCCCGATAGTGATGATCGGCCGGAGATGATGCAGATATGCACGAGGCTGAGCCCGTGCATCACGAGTTTCCTTCATCACACTTCGAGGTAGGTGGCCCTTCACATGCGCTTCCGGAGACTTCGGATCTTGGAGCACGGATGAGATCGATGACTTCCATGCTAGAGAGGATGGAGGTCGGATAGGAGCAGATGTACGAGAGGATGGAGTCACGACAGGATAGGATAGAGCATCGGTGACTCAGCTAGCGGAGGAGTTCGGAGCATACAGAGATCGGAGAAGATCACCTAGATAGACCGTACCTCAGGATTTCCATTTATGCATTTCGGATGTAATCATTGTAAAAACTTTTGAAATTAATGAAGTTCATTTTGTTTCCCTTTAATTATTGTATATTATGCACCTTTCTTTTCCTTGCATTAGTGACATTTGTTCAAGTATAATTATGGTATGTTATTCGGAAATGTTCTGTTATGCCTCAAAGGTCAAGTTTCTAATTCAGTGTTCTATTATTCACTTCTAAGAGTAGAAGAGTCATTTCGAGATCAATGACTCAGAATGTTCGATTATTGTCTTTTGTAGTTAGGATCTCCTCGAACCTTGGGCTCGATACCAATCATCACGTCCTCCCAGCCGGTACCCTATCTGGCATACCCGAGAGTGTGATCCACAGCCCGAAGATCAGGTATCGAGTGATCAACCTCCCACATAAACAATAACATAATCATGAACAATCATAATAAAAGTGCGGAAGATAAACCATAGATCCAAATAAGAAAGAATGACTCATAGATGAATCAGAATAATAGATATAGTCAGAGTGTCAAACAGATAAGTAAAGTGAGGCAAAAATCCCACTCTACAACCAGCGGAAAAGTAGCTCTAAAAGAATAAACTAGACAAAATCTAATCCCAGTAGCAAGTACATTGGGTAACTAAATTGTTCTCCACTTTATAGACAACATCCTTATAAGTGTAAATCTCATAAATGGCACAAGGACGCTTCCACTCAATGGTCGGACTAAGCATCGTACGGAGCATAACCACTCGCTGGATCTTCAAGTGTAATTGTGGTAACCGCAATCACCTTCCCGGAGATATGCCTCTTCGCCTTGCGCTTCTTCATAGGGACCGTCATAGTACTCAAGACTGCAGGATAGTCTAACAAACATTGTACAATAAAGGAATGAGTTTCAAAGAAACTCAAGAAGGCATAAAAATCCATAATAACATAAATGGCAGGATTCCGCAACAAACATAAATGCAATATGATATGAGACAAACAATGAATGAATGAATCTAACTCTATGTATGCTGGTCTCTATTGGCGGACATGCTTTAAGTCATAGCACCGTACTTCTTTAGGAAAGTCCACTCACATCCTCAACCATTTAAGATATCTTGGATTCTCTCACGGATCATTTCACCGGTCTTGAGCAGCCGATTGGTAATGGGTCCTTCATCCCTCAGACAAACCATGGCAGGGGGTTAAGTCAACACACTCTCTCACAACCATTTGGTATAAGTACGGCGCATGTCGGGGTAAAACCTAGCCAAATGCAAGTCTTCTACTTAGTTACATCAAGTCAGATCCAGATACGTCCATTCCTCGTCCCTGACGATCCTTTCCGGTATCCTTCACACTAGAGTCCTCATAGTCCCTGACTACGGACTCATCAACCCTATTGGTTATCCACATATGGTAAACGGGAAGCTCTCACGTCCTCTCACGGGTTGGTTACCGGTCTTAAGCGCCCGTGAGCCCAAGTCTAACCATATGCAACCCTACCAATAAATGGCCCCCACAATGTGATTCATGTCCTCTCACGGGTTGGTTACCGATCTTGAGCGCCCATGAATCCCCATTGCTACCACGGGTCGTTCGGTCTCAATACCCCTCCGATTAGGGTCTGACATAACAGGACATCCTAGCCAAACACTACTAGACAATCCTAGATATGTCATCCAACAGTTTAGGAAGGTGTCCAGAGGGCATCTCCGAAAACATCCCATAATATTCCCATAGTAGTCCAAGGACAGAAATGTCAAAAGGACACCTCTCCTTTCCAAACCATACTTAAGCATACACATGCATCAATTCATATCATCACATATATGGTAACTTCATATATGGAAAGAAATCAATAATTTCAATCACTTGTATATAATTGGTAAGTAAATCATACATGAATCAATTTAATATGAATAAGTAATGCTACTGTAATCAAAGTTATGCAACAATAGTATATCATTGTAAGAATCTAATTTAGGAAACATGTCAATGATATTCAAATATAGAAACTAGATTCATGCTATCTATGTAATTAAGGAAATAACCATCCTTACCTTTTATAACTCGCAAAGGAATCCTAAGAAATCAAGTAAGATCTTGGCAAACTTGAGAAGGAGGTCCTAAACAAGTATATACAACATATTAGGAAAGATCCCTAATAGAAAAGATACCAAAACATCCAACACAGACCAATTCTGGAGTTGCTGTACTCATTGGTCGAGTGGATTGGTCGACTGGTCCAGTCGACCAATCAGTCGACCAATGCAACGCATAGCCTAAAAAAACAGAATTTTAAGATATGAAATCCGAATTTGGTGGTTCAAAAGGGTACTAATCAAGGGGTAAACTACATCAGTAGTATTCTAACATATAGGGGACTTCAAAACACCAATCAATTCAAGACTTCAAGATCCAAATTAGGAAACAAAAAGTTACCATAATTAGATCAACCATGGATCTTGATGAATTCGAAATAGAAATCAAAGACAAGAACAATAGGAGGATGGATCATTGCTTCAGGTAAAGGTATCATGAAAACATACTTAGATCTTCAAGGAACAAGGCTTAGAAGCATAAATCTAAATAAGGAAATAAAACCTACCATATATGTAACTACCATGCTTCATGAAGAACGCATAGTATGGTAGAAGAGAACAACTAAAAATTGATAGATTATGGATCATGGAAAGAAAACACAGTAATTAACTACTAACATGATCAATATAGAAGATCCAAAGAGATCAGAATTCAAATCAGAAGTTTAACAAGATTAGATCATGGTTTGATCATGATTCCTTCAAAAGCTTGCAATGATCATCGTTAAGATCATTGTTCTAGCCTCAAATCCTTAGGATGATCATGAGAACATGTTCAGAGATGTTTGCAACAGAGAATGCAGCATCTCTTCTACTGTCTCAACTCAAAAAGGAAAGAAAAACAAAGATGGAGGAGAAGAAGAGAGAGTAGACATACCTTTTGATGCAAAAGGAAGAGTTTCGACGAAGATCCGTCAAGAAAACACCAAGGATGCAAGGGAGATGACTTGCAGAGTCTTTGGTTCGTTCCAAAGAGTTTGGAGGCAGTAAATACGAAGTGGACTCGAGATTGGACTTAAATAGAGCAAGAAAAACCTAATTGCCAAAGACAGCACTCATTGGTCGAGTGGATTGGTCGACTGGCCCAGTCGACCAATCAGTCGACCAATGCTGACAGCAAGACCAAAACAGGGAATTGAAGGCCCAGATCAAATCCAATCCTAAAGGGGTTTTGCACACAAGTCAAGTGACTTACCTAATAGGTAGAAATGCCTTCAAACCAAGATAGAGAGCACTCCAAGTCCATCAACTAATCTGATCTTCATCAAGATTCAGTTTCCATAAATAGAACTTCATCATCAACTTTCATGGATTCAAAGCCAGACACCAAGTCCTCCACTGGGATGGCCCAAAGCTGACTTCTTACTTTACTCCGGGTCATCGGACCTACAAATAACAAGGTTTCCGGGTTAAGGTTAGGGCTGGGTTTTACAGGAAGAAAGGGAATGATTGCAATCAAGAACATAACAAGAAATCATAGGAAATCTAGTTTAGGTTAATAGAAACATTATGGGAAGATAAAATCATCAAATCATGGTCAAAAGATGGGTTCTTGATTTAACCCAAGAAATTTGGGTTTCAACATTTATGGCTCCCATGAAAAGGTTATGATCACGGAAAGAGAGGGAATGATTGTTATCAAGAAAGTAACAAGAAATCATAGGAAATCTAGTTTAGGTTAATAGAAACATTATGGGAAGATAAAATCATCAAGTCATGGTCAAAAGATGGGTTCTTGATTTAACCCAAGAAATTAGGGTTTCAACCTTTATGGCTCCCATGAAAAGGTTATGATCACAGGAAGAAAGGGAATGATTGCAATCAAGAACATAATAAGAAAATCTTGTTTAGGTTAATAGAAACATTATGGGAAAATAAAATCATCAAGTCATGGTCAAAAGATGGGTTCTTGATTTAACCCAAGAAATTAGGGTTTCAACCTTTATGGTTCCCATGAAAAGGTTATGATCACAGGAAGAAAGGGAATGATTGCAATCAAGAACATAATAAGAAAATCATAGAAAATCTTGTTTAGGTTAATAGAAACATTTTGGGAAGATAAAATCATCAAGTCATGGTCAAAAGATGGGTTCTTAATTTAACCCAAGAAATTAGGGTTTCAACCTTTATGGCTCCAATGAAAAGGTTATGATCACAGGAAGAAAGGGAATGATTGCAATCAAGAACATAACAAGAAATCATAGGAAATCTAGTTTAAGTTAATAGAAACATTACCCATGAGGTTTTCCCTCGCATGGGAGGTCACCAAATTTTTCCAGAAATCATACAAGGGTTAGTGTTTCAAGAAATTTATTTGGCTAGGGTTGAGATCATGACGATGATCATAAATCTCAAAGGATGGAATGAGATCATGGAATAGATGGTTGCAAGATTGCAGCATCTTCTTCCTGATCTCAATCAAGAACAAGAACGAAGAAAAAATAATTAGAAATTCAGAAGAGATACTAACCTTGAATTGTCAGATCAGAGATGAGAGGCTTCAAATCTGCAGAGGAATCGTTCGAATCACCAAAGAGTTTTGGAGAGGTCTTCTCACGTTCAAAAAGTGTTTAGGAGGCTGCTGTGACTAAGAAACTCGAAGTAGGGTTTAAATATAAGTGAAAAACCCTAAAAATTAGTTTTTCTCAGATTTAACAATCCATTGGTCGAGTGGTCCAGTCGACCAAGCAGAACAACAAGGTTCAAATTGGGATTCCGAGGGCTATACAGGGTCAAATTGAGTGAGGTTTTCTTCTACAAGTCAATAAAGAAGTATAGTTTCCAGAAATACATTCAGATCAAGCATGTGAGTTCATTAGTTCCACCAACTAAGCTCACCTTCTTCGATGCGCAAGCAGGATTTGCCAGACATAGTTCAGCAACTTCGGACAAAGATTTGGAGGGTTATATGGGGTCAAATTGAGTGGGGTTTTCTCCTACAAGTCCATCAAGAAGTCTAGTTTTGGGAAATACCTTCGTATTGAGTATAGGAGTTCATTATGTATTTCAACTAATTCACCCCTCTTCGGTGCGCAAATTCAAAACTAACACTGACAATGCTCTCAAGTGAGGGGCATCATCGTCAATGTCCATGGGCTTGGGCTCCGACACCAAATCATCAACCAAAATGGTCTACAAGTCTCTTTTTCCCCCACTTCAGGTCTTCGTACCTACAAACATAATAGATTCCGGGCCGGGTCAAGGCTAGGATAAGGCAGGACATTACAGATCTACCCTAAGGGAAAGGTCTGGCATGACTTCCTGAGGCTTTCAAAGATAATAATACTGAAATCAATGTCCAACTTTAAGGTGTAGCATTTAAACTAACCCTTCTTTACCCAAAATAGATAGGGTGTCCTGGCTAGGTTTGGGCTGGATTTCACATTCTCCCCCCCCCCTTAAAATAATTTCATCCTCGAAATTGGGAGAGTACTTGGTTTCAAAAAGGCAGGGGTACTTTCCTATTATCTTGGCTTCCTTCTCCCAAAGTCCACGGAAAACAAATAACAATAAGTCTTATGTAAGGAAACAAGGAATATATCTAACATGCTTTGAAATCAAATCGAAAGTATGATCATGGCACGATGAAGATTTCACAAGGATCATGGCGAAGATAAATATGAAGATCATAAAACTTTAAGAATGAAAGGAGATTGTAGAAGAGATGGTTGCAAGGATCAATATGTTGCAAGGATGCAACATCTTCTTCATCATCTCAATCTCAAAGAATAAATCATGGCAAGAGTAGATCAATACAACACGAGAGAGATTACTAATCTTTGATTGAAGAATAGGAGATGATAAGCTTGAAGTCTTGAAACAATTAGAAGGAATAACAAATCATGAAGATCACACTTGATTTCTCTTCAAAATCATCAGGTGGAGAATTCACAAGGTTATAGAGTGTATGGAGATCCATTCTAGAACAGCAGGGATAGAAGGATCAGTCATGGGAATGATTTAAGATCACCCTCCTATCAAAGGGAATGTAAGGCACAAGAAGAAATTGTGGAAATAATAGATCAGCTTTGGGATAAACTTCTACCAAACGAAACTAGGCAATTCATACGACAAAGAATAAATCGAACAATGCATATGGAATGCATATGGTATGTATGCATTTGGTACAACAGCAAGGTTAGGGTTAGGTGGGATCTCACAAAAAAGGACAAAATGATAGAGTTCTGATAAAAGACATAATAGGCTTAAATCGAGGATCAACACGAAAAGGCTAGAATGAATGGGGATTCATTCAAAGAGGTAGAAGGTAGTAGATCAATCATGGAGAAATAATAAGAAACAAGTCTAACATAGATTATAATGGAAAACCACAGTAAGAATAGATCATGCTATCAAAACTAAATCAAAATCAAGGAGAATCACCATTTGGCTTCAAGGAAAGCATAGAGTGAATGAGAATTCATTCTAAGACAAAGGAGATCAGAAGTTGGGTAATTACAGTAGTGTAATACCCTCCTCACAATCAATACAATAAGAAACAAAAGTAGAGAGAGTAGATTACAACAATAGGAGTTAACCTTGAATGAGAGAAATCAAAGAGAAATCCTTGGTTGAATGCTTGTGGATCTTCATTGGCTTGAGGAGGAGGCTCTAGGGTTCTTCCCACGTTCTCCAACAGTTAAGAGGCCAAACAATTAGGTTTAGACCGAGGTTACAATATATAGGGGATCCAAAACCCAAAACTTCCAAAAATAACGAATTTTGTTTTCGGAGCTGCTTTGGTCGATACTGCTTGGTCAATGGTATCAACCAAAGGGTTCCCCTTTTCTAGCTTGCTGAATTTTGAATCTCCAGTGTCAAAACCAACACTTAGGCCTTCAACCAAGTCAGGGAAATGTCTGACCTGACTTCCTAAGACCTTCCAAAGATATCCACACTAAGCTCTAGGTCCCACTTCAAGGTCAAACATCAAACAAGTCACTTCTTTATCCAAAACAAATAGGGTGTCAAGCTAGGGTTAGGGCTGGATTTCACATTCTCCCCCCCCCCCTTAAAAATTTCGTCCACAAAATTGGGAGATTACTTGGCTTCCAAAGAGATGGAGTTAGTTTACTTTCATCTTGACTTCCTTCTCCCAAAATTTTCCTTCAGGGGTAAACTTCTGTCCAACAATTTCTTTCAAACGAAACTAGGCAAACTCATACAACAGAGAATAAATCAAAACAATGCATATGGCATGTATGCAATGCACAGGCAAGGATAAATTAACAGCAGCAGTTTAAGCTAAGAGTAACGTACCGGTCTCAACATCTTGATTCGGGTCTATCTCGCTTCCAACTATGCTATACACTTTACCAGCAGGAGGGGCTTGAACAGGCTTCGCAACTATAGCAGGTTGAAGACCTGATTTACGAGGGCAGAGACGGGCGAGATGTCCTGTCCATTGGCAGAAATAACAGACAAGCTCTCTTTGTCCCTGAACTGAGTTGGTTGGTGCCATTGGGGAAGTATCTGGACTACATGTAGTATGTCATTGTATGGCCTTACATTGGATTAGAAACCCCGACATGCGCCAATACTCATGCCAATGGTCGTGGTGAGAGAGTGTGGACCTAAACCCCAGAACATGGTTGAATGACGATGACTCAACCCCTTTGCCCGGGATCCCGATAGAGGTAACCAATTCATGAGGGATCAGAGTGACTAGACCTACCTAGAAGAGGGCTGGTGTTATATCTTAAAGCATGTCTATCGTATTAGTGACTTGCATAGTTAGATTCTAGCTACATCCATACATTTGCATATCATCCTTTGTATACATTGTTATTTATGGTAAAATGTTGATATGTATGTGAAATGTATTTCTTATTGAGTTCGTCAGAACTCATTCCTTTTGTGTTTAATTATTAAACTAAACAGATGGGAATCCTGGATCGGGAGAATTTCCCTATTACTAGGAGAACCCTAGTGAAGAAGCTAAGGAGGTGCCAATGGGAAGTGGAGATGTATGTCACGAAGCCACCTACGAATGCTTGGAGTGCGCTTATAGAACCCATTGATGGTAGGAGGAGGCAGATAGTGTGCCATTTTGAGAAGTTTGTTGAGGAAGGCTGGATGACTCTCTTTATAGCAAAGTTAAAGGAAAAGATCCTCACTTAAAAGAGCGCAAAGAAACAATCAGACTTAACTTAATTTTGCTTCCGCTGATCTCTATTAATTTTTGGACATAATTGTTTTATTCCTATTTCATTGATTTATTCCTTTTGAGTATTAGACTCATGTAATTATTTTATTTAAGGGATAATTATTGTTGCCCCCCTGTAGTTTGATTTTATTACTAATAAAACCCTGTTCTTTATGAAATTACCGGTGCCCCCTTCCTTATAACGGTGTTAAGTAGCCGTTAAGTTTGAATATGTAATGTCTAATTTGCCCTTCATTAAAATTAAGAAATCAAAAGACGATACTACCCAATTTATAAAAACCAGATTAAATGTCAATTTTACCCTAACATTTATTTTGAATTAATGAAATGGGAAAAATTCAAATCCAATTGGTTTCCCACCTTCCTAAACTTCATTTATTTTGAAAATATTAGGTGATATTCAGTTTCCAATTTGAGTTGAATTCGATTTTCCTTCCTCTTCGGTTTCTATTTAAGTTTTATTCAATCATTATTTCTTTATCTGGTGGGTTTTTTTTTTTTTTTGAGAATAAAATGAATTATATATATATATATATATATATATATATATATTCTCCATAGTTAATTAAGAGTACCACTGTAACTTGACAAAAGGATAAATAAATAAAGAGATAAGTATAAGGGTATTTTGGGGTTTTTGAGAAAATATAAAGATGCCACATCATCAATAAACTAACGGAACTTAACAGTAGGGGGGCAATAGTAATTGTAGGCAAAGTTAAAGGTTAAATTAGTAATTTTGAAAAGTACAAGGGATACAGTAGTAATAAAATCAAAGTACAGGGGGGCAATAGTAATTATCCCTTTATTTAATTATTTAGATTATTCTTGCTCTTGATTATCATTACGTGCATTTATTATCATTGATGGGTAACTGTGGATTTTGTGACAGTAGATCGTAACCACGGGTTGTCGGGTTGGACCGATATCAATGGGTGGGGTGTGACATCTGGGGTTTTAGGACTTGCATGTTTTCAACTAGGCTCTTTTAGCAAAACAATCTTGATGCGTAATGTAGAATCCAAATGCATTGTGGGCTTTAATAATGAAGAGAAAATATTTACCACCGCCCACAGCCCTAGGGGAGGGAGGAAGGTGTGGTGTGGTAGGAGTGGAGGTTCGAACCTAGGACCTCCTTGGACTTACTGCCTCCACATAGGAGGTTGCCATCCCTATGTTAGAAGCACATCCATGGGGTTAGAAGAGTCTAATCATGGATAGGAATATCTTAAGGAAAGGTCTAATTAAAAGAGTTGGAAATGGATTTGACGCACATATTTACTAGGATCCTTGAATCCCAACACTCCCAAATCACTATGTGACAAGTCACTCACATCCAGGGGGACCTACTTGCGTTAATAAATTGATAAGGTGGAACACCAAAACTTGGAATCAGCACTTGTTAGGATCCATCTTCTCCATACAAGAGGTACAAGCGATTCAGCAATTGCCTATTCTCTCCTCAAAATGCAAGACAAATGGCTGTGGAAATTAACCAAAAAATAGTGAATTTAATGTTAAAACAGCATATTATGTGGAAATGACTTCTAATTTTTCGCAAGGAGTAAAAGGAACCTCATCCTCTGGGCAATCATTTTGGAAGAAACTTAATTTGCAACATACACACCCTACCAAAGGTAAAAAAAAGTTTCAGTCTCCACAAGTAAGGCGCTCTTTGAAAGAAAATGTTTAAATACCCCAATCTGTCTTATATGCATGTCTACTTATGAATCAGAAGTGCATCTTTTGTTTAATTGTGGTCATGCTCAACTATGTTGAACTGCATGGAATTCATTGAATCCAGATATCAACACTTGAATAACATTAGTCCTGTTCATACAATGTGGAGTTTAATGTGTCGGGTCATTTGAAAACCAGAGTGAATATCTATGTTCAGGAATGAGTCCTTGCCTCCATAGGTCTTTGCACTTTTCAGTAACCTTATTGTAGGTGATTTGGAGTTTAATAGAGGCTTTACACTCACTAGAGGACAGGCAGGGACAAGAGCAAAGCTCGGTTGAGCAACAACAACCCATAGGACAACAACAAACTTCAATCAATGCCTTCCAAATTTATGTGGATGCTTCGTGGGAATCCTCTACACTATCGGACCTGGATTCCTTTAGGAGTGCCGAAGATGATATCTATGGTTGGTTTGTGCTGCAAACATCTCGCCATCTCGGATGGAGCCATGGAATTATACTCACTTGGAGATGAGCTTAATGCAATCTACCCAACCCAATGCCAACCATTATCAAACCAAAAGACCACTTATGAAAGAATGAACCAGATATTACTCACTAATGTTTTCATACCCACAAGCAGCCAACCAACCTAGAAACGCAACCTTTTCCTACATGCCTCAAAGGGGAGGGGAGGATACAAACAGCAACATTTCAATTCTCCAACAATCTCTTCAAGTAATCCCGCAAATATGTGATCCTGTATGGCTAAAACAATCCTCCCCAACTCCCTTTTCTCCCCTCCAGACACTTCATCACAGACTTCATTAACACTTTCCATCATGGCTCTGCTGCATGATAAGCCTAACACGCAGTCCAGTTTCTTTGGTGGCAACCAAAAATAGTCACAAACATAGTCTTCTCTGTGGCCAGAAGGTCTTGGCAGTGACTTCTCTGTGGCCATAATCCTCCTCTGAAAGGTCAAGCCGATGTTGTTTTCTTGTGACTTCTTGTGTTCTCCTGCATCATGCTTTTCAACGTCAGGATAGAAATCAGATCATTTTAGGGCCTGTTTGGTTACTTGAATCCAGAGATTTCAAATCTCTAGATTCATGAATCTGAGAATTATACCCGTTTGGTTGCAAAAATCTTCAGATTCATGAAATCTAGAGATTCACCATTTTACATTAAAAACGTGAATCTGTAGATTTATGGGTAAGGGGTGAAATCCAGAGATTTCAAAAAAGCTATACATTTGCACATTCACAAAAATCATGTCGATCAAATAGTTTTTTAGGATGAATCCACAAATTTCATTCCACAACCAAACATTTAATTTTATAAATTATGACTCCATAGATTTGAAATCTATAGATTTGAACATATTACATACAAACTCCCTAGAGCTGTTAACTATTACTTCTTGACGCTTACAAATGTTCCCCTGGTATTTCAAAATTTGTACCAACTATACCCAATCTTCTGATAAATGGGGGTTACTTTGTACCATACAGCTTAATGCTCTAGGTAAATCTGCGCCATAAGTTGTGAATGTTGATATAAAATTTGAAACCCTAGGAAGATTCAGGAATAGTAAACGTCATAGTTTGTAAACTAAGAAATAATGGACAAAATAAGAAATAAACTTACTAGGGCTTTTTTGACATCAATTCTCACTTCTTTTTTTTCTATTTATAAGAAAAGCATAAAAGAATTTTTTTTTTTTTTTATCAAAGATGAAAAATGGTTTGACAATTTTTGTCCAAAAGAATAAAATATGGAATGAAAAACAAGCTTGGTATATCCAAATGAAAATATGATAAAAAATATTATAAAAATTGAGAATACTTTGTTACGGTTTGGGGGTGAGAAAAAAGAGAAATTATAGGTTTTTCCTTTTAAAAAATATATATATGTTTACTATTATACCCTCAATTTGCATTTGAATTTTAAGCAACATATGTAAAAAAAAATTGAATAGAATGAACTATTGACCTCGAATCCATAACGGACTAAATGTCTTCTTTTTTTTTTTTTTAGTTGCCAACCCTGGTTTATAAACCGGTGTTCAACCCGCGTCGCACACCTGGCTGTGGTGGGTGAGTCTCACAGCGTGAATTTTTTGCATCCACAAGGATTCGATATCAGAACCTTGCTTAAGCGGACAAAGCTGCTTACCACTTGGACCAACCCCGTTGGTCTTTCTTGAATGTTGAAAGTTCTTCATTCTTAAGGGCCTGTTCGGTTACATGAATCCAGAGATTTCAAATCTCTGGAATCATGAATCTGAGAATTATACCCATTTGGTTGTAAAAATCTCTAGATTCATGAAATCTAGAGATTCACTTTTTTACACTAAAAACGTGAATTTGTAGATTTATGGGTAAGGGATGAAATCCAGAGATTTCAAAAAAGCTATACATTTGAACATTCACAAAAATCACGTCGATCAAATAGTTTTTTAGTATGAATCCTCATATTTCATTCCACAACCAAACATCTAATTTTATAAATTATAACTCCATAGATTTGAAATCTATAAATTTGAAATCTCTAGATATTTGAAATCTCCAGATTCATGTAACCAAACAAGCCCTAAACAAAAATAAGATTTAAAAGATACTAAATATACCCAAAAAAAATTAAAAATTAAAAATTTAGAAGATGAGAATGAGAATTGTTACCAAAATGGCCTGAGTATAGTATATACTTTTAAAAAGAAATTTTTTGGGGGGTAGCGGAGAACTCTGTCAAATACAAAAATATTTATGACTGCCAACTCTAATGTCAATCAGGTGGCTAATACCAATTGAAATGTATTAGGATCACCTTTGGTAAATACTTACCAACTCGAACCATGAATTCTTGTTTGGTACTATACAAGTATATTCTGAGATCATGATATGTGGCATTTTTTAGGATTCTACAATTTGATCTCCCTTTCTTATAATTAAAGTCGTTGAATCTTCAAAAATACCATTCATCACAGTAGGAGAATCAAAAAAAGCTAAAATTCCAACTCTCTTTTTTTTTTTTTTAGGTAGAGCTAAAATTCCAACCTTATAGTACCCTTTTTGCTGTCCCAACGATCCAAAGCCTGCCAGCCCCAGCCCATGCATAAAATAAATGGGCCCATGTGTCATATTGGTCCGTCTCACAGTCTCACTTCAGGTTTTGAACCTACCCAAACATTGGAGAGTGACATTGGGTAGTGTAATCATCTCGTCCATGCACGGTAAGATGATGGTTGAATGACTCGTCAGACTCGGTCCCACACTTATAATGCACTCGTCTATCACTCGGTAGTGGGGACCACCTAATATCATGCTTTCCACCTGTAATATTTCCTTTACACACATTGCTGAACCGGACTTCACTTTTCCAAAGCTGTAACGGCTTCTTTTTAGACTCTTGTCTTTGAAGGTTTGACCATGCACTCCAGTGTGCGTGGGACCCATCGGTTGGAGTATACTATAATTCATCTCACTCACCGAATAATCTAAACCGTTGGATTTTTATGCCAATCAAATGACAATACAAAAGTCAATCGGACGGTGATAATATCCTGTTCATAGCGAGATAGGTTGGATACTATTCTAACATGTCTTTGTCATTTGGTTACACCATCATGTTGTTTGCCAAACAGACCGTTGGAGGACAAATTTTCGTCGTCCTGCAAATTTTCAGTTACCTTTGCAGACAACCCACGAGACGGTGACGACTTTACAGTTCGCCGTTCGCAACTTTTGTCTAACCCTAATTATTAAAAGGTCTTTGTAGATGTTTCGATGGGGAACGGATGAAATTGGTTCATCCATGTGCTCGTGCTTCTTCTTTTTTTGTGTGTGAAGATGGGGATGCAGTAGTAGTACATTTGTGCTCTCTGCCTCGGTAATGTTCAGACCTTTGAGTTTGACCTATGCAAGTTTTGGCCTTCTAAACTACCAACACAAACACTGACCCATCAGCGTAACCTCACAGGAGACCTACTATAATCCACAGAAGTTGGTAGGAATCTCATGCCCAAGTCAAAAAGCACATAACTGTCTAATGTGAGAAGCAAAATAGTAAAGAGGATTCGAGACATAAGAACTATCAAAACACTTGAAAGTGAGATTGAAACTACTAGATCAACACCTCTATAGTCTTCCATGCATGTGCTTGTGATGTTTGTGCTTTTTTATTTTGTGAGTCATTGACTTCAAAAAGTGGAACCTATGATATTTTTATCTAATTGGTGTGTTATTAAGATTGAGTAATTCTTCAATGGTATTTTAAAGATTCTATATATTAAAGAATTGGGCCATTATATTAATCTACAACTTGGCATCTTTCATCAAGAGGCATTTGCCAGTGTCAATGGGCCGACTCTTTGGCGTCATAGCAATATCTTGATCTAATAGTCCATTTACCATTGGATCCGTATATTATTGAGAATCCGTTATTCCACCTCTAGTGTATAGCTTGCTTCCAAGCCAATACAATAGGCAGCGGGCTAAGCGGAGAAGTCTATAGCAAGGCTTGCTCCAAGCCAGCCCGGCCGCGAGGGTGCCACCTGATAATGTCGGTACTAACTTGGATCCCTGGTGACGGAAGAAGGCGGCCATAAGCCTATGAGCTCTTTTATAATGTATTCAAGAAGGCTTTGCCTTGCCTTTTTTTTTTCTTTTTTTTTTTGGGGTCAATAGAAGGCTTTGCCTTGTCAATGTATATAGCCCCTACTCTAAATAGGCTATAGCCTACCCCCTAGGGAAGTTGAACAAGTATTTAAGTTCAACCACACTAAGGGGCTATACCCTAACCACTCACCATTATATAGTTAGGAAAAATCTATCTCGTCTGTCTTCAGATAATAGAAGATCCCTATTTAAGTTCAACCACACTAAGGGGCACACCACATGTGGCATACGAAAAACACGAGTAAAAGATGCAAATCCAATGAGTTATTGCAAATGAATTAAAAATAAGTAAATAAATGTGTCAGGAAAAGTTTACTAACCGTTTTTCTTCCTTTTGGAGAGGAAAGGTGGAGAAGAGATCTCATCGAGCACCGACACGGGACTAGGCCGCTCACCGTTATAATCAGAACTATTTCGGTGGGTTACGAACGAATCCGTACTGTCCAATTGGAGCCAAGACCGAGGTTTCGGTCCATGACTTTTAAACTCACTTTTCGGGCTGGTTGAGTCTCTGCTCCCACCTAGTCTGGTCAGTCCGTCGACCGCCGGTGACGGTAGCTGAAACTTCTCCGACAACTGTATAGATTCGATGATCTTTCTAAGCTCCTTGAGATCTTGGTCACATTTCTCTACTGCTCCTAGAAGCATCTGCCGTTTCTCATAGGCGGATATCGGTGATGATACTGGGATCTCACCCAATCCCATCAGCCGCGCCACCAGTGTTTGCGGGCGGCGAAGATTCTCCGGTGAATTGACGGAATTTGAACGTATTACATCGACTGTCAATGCTTGACTCCTTGGCGCCTCGCAAGAGAATCTCTGGAAGTCGCACTCCGGAGGAGAGCATTTTGACAAATATGGTAGTGGTTGTTCTTCTTTCACGTTGATTGATTTCTGATCGACTGATTCTTCTAGTGAAGGCTTTGGGGTTTTAGGAGAAGAGTGTGAGTCAATCTCCCGCTTTCGATCTGAAGAACATGGAAGAAAACAAAAATTAATAAAGGAATTGAAAGTAACGTAAGATATAACAAAAGTGAGACGATAAATTACCAGAAATGAGGAGTTTCCTGCGTTTCTGGTACTTGCTGACGAAGTGAAAGAGTCCTGACATGCAACCAATGCTTTTGGCTTGGCGGTTTTCCGGTGGGTTTTCCCGGCGAGATGATGATAATGGATTTTCTTGTCTCTTCATTCTTCTACTGTAGCAAAGAGAGACAGAAAAGAAGAAGAAGAAGAAGAGAAAGCGATGTAAGGAATGAGAATATGGTCTTGGGTTTAGGGAAATAGCGTTTGTTAACATAGTTGCAGGTCTCACTTTCTTCTTTTTCAACGTAATGGAACATAAAGGGAAAATGGGCTATGATTTGCTTTATTTTACATAATTGCCACTCCCTTCCTTAGTCGAATCAACCATGCTCATGCTCCTCCCTTTTCTTTTATTTATTTTTCTTGGTAAGAAGATCAACCGTACTCATTGAATGGCATCATGGCAGTCCACTCTTCCAAATGGCCAACAATTTTTACTTTTTCTCGAAAAAAGATGAAAAATTTTACTTTTCGGTGCACCATCAAAATCAGATAGCTTCGATTCGACTCCTTGATTCCGTGGTCTTGTGCTTCTTATGGTCGTGGTGTGTGGCATTATGTACTGTGCATGATTTGCACCATTTGAGGCGACCTCATCATTCAATGAGGGGTCGCTAAATGGTCATTAAAAGACGCGTTTGGTAATAGTACATAGGAACAATTCTTGTGTTTTCTTGTTTTCAAAGAATATAAGAATGGATAGTAACAATGCATTTGGTAACGTTTTCGTTCCGGGGAGTTAGAAATATCTTTCTCAGATTGTATATTATCTGAGATCTTACATTTATTATATATAGTAATTACAATATGTAAGACATACATTATGATCTTATGACTTTGTCCTCTAACAATTACAGAATTTACAAGTCTATCCCTTATCATCCACCCGCAAACTCAACCCGCCCTCAAGGAGATTGAGTTTGGTACGCAAAATTGTAAATCGAGGTGCAAGCAAAGGCTTTGTAAGAAGATCAGCCAACTGATCTGCGCTAGAAACAAAACGAACCAACAAATCACCACGAGAGACCTTATCACGAACAAAATGAAAATCGATTTCAATGTGCTTGGTACGCGCGTGAAAAACTGGATTGGAAGAGAGATATGCAGCCCCAATATTGTCACACCATAGCGTAGGAACATGAATCAAGGGAAGATGAAGTTCCTAAAGTAAGGACTGAATCCAAGTGATTTCAACAGTAGCTAAAGCAAGAGCACGATACTCACTTTCGGTACTTGAACGGGCTACCACAGTTTGCTTGCGAGATTGCCATGATATGAGGTTGGAGCCCAAGAAAATGAGATAACCACCGGTTGATTTTCGATCATCAATACAGCCGGCCCAATCAGCATCAGAGTAAGCATGTTAATCCATGGAAGAGGACAGATAAAGCTGAAGCCCATAAAACAAAGTACCCTTCAAGTAGCGTAAGACACGCTTTACAGCCATCCAATGAATATCAGTAGGACAAGCAAGAAATTGACATAACTTGTTCACTGAAAACACAATATCAGGGCGTGTGAGGGTGGCATATTGTAAAGCCCCTACCACACTTCGATATTCTGTTGAATCTATCAAAAGAGATCCATCGGTGCGAGACAAGGCAGCAAAAGAGTTCATTGGAGAACCGATGGGCTTACAATCATGCATATTAGTTTGTTTTAGTAAATCAAAAATATACTTTCTTTGAGAAAGTAAGAGCCCATCCAAATTTGCTGTTAAATCGATGCCCAAGAAGTAGCGGGCTGGGCCCAAGTCTTTAATTGCAAACTCATGGGCTAAAGAAACCAATATATCATCAATCACCATAGTGGATGGCCCAAGAACAAGAATGTCATCAACGTAGATTAAAATAAAGACTGGGCCGTGAGAATCAATACAATAAAATAAGGAAGTATCTGTATGAGACCCAACAAAGCCCAAAACTTCCAAGTAAGAACTCAACCGGTGAAACCAGGCCCGCGGAGCTTATTTCAAACCATACAGAGACTTGTAAAGTTTGCAAACAAAGGAGGGCTGGTGAGAATCAATATAGCCTGCTGGTTGCATCATATAGATATCTTCAGTAAGGGAACCATGCAAGAATGCATTAGTAACGTCGAGTTGCCGAATAGTCCAACCATGAGACACAGCCAAAGAAAGCAATAACCGTATGGTGGTAGTCTTAACAACAAGACTAAATGTATCAAATAATCAATGCCATATTCTTGAGAAAATCCTTTCGCCACTAATCTAGCTTTGTAACGATCAACACTGCCATCAGATTTACGTTTAATTCGATATATCCATTTGCAACCAATAGCCCGACACCCCGGTGGGAGAGAAGTAAGAGACCAAGTTTTATTTTGAAGTAAAGCACCAAATTCAGTATCCATAGCAGCCCGCCAGACTTGATGCTTAACAGCCTGGGAATAGCAAGTAGGTTCGGTGTCCATGGAAGTTAACAAAGCCACAGGTATAGGAAATTTGGTTGCACATAAACTCAAAGGAGCCCGAAGAACACATGTGCCATCCATAGACCGAGTGACCATAGAACGCTGCCGAATGGGCTGTATAACAGAAGATGGGCTTACAAGTGGTGTAAGAGAAGAAGGTGGGCCTGAAGTACTAGGTAGAGAAGCATTAAAAACAGAATTTGAAGTATGAAGAGTACTAGCAGGCCCATGTAAACCTTCATTAAGAAATGAAGAAGTAGGAGAAGAGGAACTTAAAGATGGGTCACGATTTAGACTAGAGTCAGGAGTAGGGGAAGAAACAAACATAGGAGGAAATGCAGGCCAAAAAACATGAGGAGAAATTGAAGAAAAAGAAGGAAAACCAGGAAATGAAGCTTCATCAAATGTGACATTTCTTGAAATAATAGTCTTCCTGGTAAGAGGATTAAAGCATTTAAAACCTTTATGCTGAGGACTATACCCAACAAAAATACATTGAGCAGTTCTGAAACTGAACTTATGTTGATTAAAAGGGCGAAGTAATGGGTAACAGAGACAACCAAACACCTTGAACTGAGGATAGTCAGGTAAAACAGCAGATACAAGCTCAAAAGGAGATTTGTATTGTAATACAGCAGTAGGAAGACGATTGATGATAAAAACAGCAGTTGCAAATGCATCCCCCCCAAAATTCAAAAGGTAAGTGACTATGTGCAAGTAAAGCAAGTCCCATATCAACAATATGCCGGTGTTTACGCTCAGCCACCCCATTCTAAGCTGAAGTATGAGGGCAAGACAACCGATGATGAATACCACATGAAGAGAGAAATTGAGAAAAACTCCTAAACTCACCACCCCAATCAGACTGGAAAGTTTTAATAGAAGAACTAAATTGATTCTCAACCAAAGCTTTAAACAATTGAAAGGCTTGCAATGCATCAGATTTCTTAGCTAAAGCATAAACCCATGTAAAGCGAGTGTAATCATCGATGAACAAAATATAGTAACGATGTCCATTAAGAGAAAGAACAGGTGCTGATCCCCACAAATCCGAATGAATAAGGTGTAAAGGGGCAGTAGTAAGAGAAGTAGAACTACCAAAAGGAAGCTAATGAGCCTTCCCTAGTTGACATGAAGAACAAACACTAACAGCAGGGTCGGTTGAAGAAGTAACAGGAAGACTTGCAGTTGTAAGAACACGACGAACAATGTCAGTGCAGCATGTCCTAACCGAGCATGCCAAATGGAAGAAGAAGCTCGAACAGAAGCCAAAGCAACAGAATCAATAACAACAGGAGGGGCAGGAACATCAAGCTTGTAGAGGCCTCTTTCAACATGACCTTTGAGCAGCAAAGTCCCCGAGGATTGATCCTTAACATGAAATCGGTCAACAAAGAACTCAAAATATACAGAATTATCCTCAGCAAATTTACGCACAGATAACAGATTATAAGTCAAGTTAGGAACATGAAGCATCTGATTAAGAGTGTTGTGACTAAAATATCCACTGCCGGTTCATACCGGCCAAACCAATCTTAGCCGGGTTCGATTGAGAGATAAAGGAAGGATGATCAGGGACGTCCAAAAAGGAGCGATGATCCAATGGCTGTGATTGAAAAAGTGTTATAAGCGGGAAAGCCAGTATAAAAGCGAGGGAAGATTCGTAACAAGGTAAGTCTGAAGGATCAACCAAACTCTAAGCTCACTCTGATTGAACTCCATTACTAGCATTTTTAGAAGCTCCAGAGAGCTCTGAAACACCATCTTCACCATACTGACTAGATCGTCGGAGACGAGACGCCGATCAAGACGATCGGCTCCGTTTCTTACTGGTATTATGTTTCTTTCAGGAGTGAGAGGTTGATCGTTCAAAGAGCAAACCAGATCGAATCAGATCTGAGGAGTTCGGTGCAGAAAACTACGGTTCAAGGCGATCGGCAGAAATAGCACCAAAAATTTGGCGCCGTCTGTGGGAAAAAGTTCAAAGCAGAAGCTATGGCTCAATCACCTGAGCGGGAGGAGGAATTATCGATAGAAATGGCGGAAACAAGCCAGAGGGAGCCGAGGAGAGTAAATCCAAAAAGAAGAACGAGAGAAGTGGTTCCGATACCGCAAATCCCGATGATGCAGACTCTACGAGAGGCGAGAGAATGATGGAGGATCATTCACCTCGTCCAACCGATCGATTCGAAAGGCAAGAGAAGCAATTGGCGGATACATTGGCGACATCTCGTCCAGAGTTAGATCCAAATCTGATCACTGAGCGATTTGAGAGCATGCAACATCAAATCCTGGAGACACAAAATCTGATGAGGACATTCATCAATCAAATTGGGGTACATCCTGAGGAAAGAGTTCCGGTCTTATCAGCTGGAAGATCTCGAACTTTTTCCCGAGCAAAGATGACCTCTGTCCCAAATTCTCAAATTCAAAAGTCAGGAGGAAGCCGAAGGAGGTCATTTCTAAAGGAAGGATCAGGAGAGAGTGCGGATCCAAACTATATTCCACTGGAGAGTGAAGATCGAGAATCGTCCAGGGATGATCAATTGAGTCATATCTGGAGCAAAAAGAGTAGAAGCGTTGGGGATTGGAGAGATAAGAAAGAAACAGGAAGATCAGGAGATTGCAGATCTGAAGTCTATGGATCGGAAATCAGTAAAAGATTTCGTTTCCTTGATGATCAGATTCAGCGATTGGCGAACAAAGATGACGAAGAAAAAGTTGAGGAAATGATGAACCAAAATCCATTTGCTAAGGACATTATGTCAGCACCATTGCCGCGCAATTTTAAACTTCCGACATTCACGATGTATGATGGAAGCACAGATCCAATGGAACACCTGGCTCAGTTCAACTCTGTCATGATGCTAGCAGGTAACTCTAATGTTTTAAAGTGTCGTTCATTTCCATCTTCCTTGAAAGGATCTACAACAACCTGGTTCTTCAGCTTATTACCAGATTCCATTAAGGATTTTAAGGATTTGACGAAAGTATTTTTGTCAAGATTCCAAAGTAGCATGAATAGCAGCAAAACTGTTGATAATCTAGCTGCAATCCGTCAAAAATCAAGAGAATCGGTTCGAAATTACATGAAGAGATTCAATCAGGAGTCGATTCAAATTAAAATTTTGAATGAGGCGGTGGCATATGATGCTATGTTCCGAGGCCTAACAGATGAGCATCTTTTGGAATTCCTGACCATGAACAAGCTGGCGAATATAGCGGAATTGACGGCTCACTGTAACCAGTATGCAAATATGAAGAACATTCTCCAGGCAAGAAAAGAAACTGACAGCAGTGGAGTTAAGAAGAAAGATGATGGAGTTGTGAGATCTGATCAGAGAGATTAGAGAGAGCGGAGGAATAGCAGGAGTTTTTCGAGAAATATTCCTGATCGTCAATACAGAAGGGACATCCCAAGACCATTCCAGGAAAACTACACTCCTCTCAACGCAAGAAGATCAGAAATTCTGATGCGAATTCAGCATCAAGGATTTATGAAATGACCATTACCTATGATAGCAAAGGCGGATGAGAGGAATCCGAATAGATTTTGTAGATATCACAAAGATCATGATCATGATACTGATGATTGCAGAATTTTGAAAAATGAAATCGAGCGACTAATCAATCAGGGGAGATTGGACCAATTTGTTCAAAGGAGAAATGGAGGCAACAGAAGAAATGCCGCTGATCAGCCGAGAAGGTGGAATAATCAAACACCAGCTAGAGAAGACCAAACCAAGGGAGATTTTCAGTACAACTCTCCAGAGGAAAATGCTAAACAACAGGAAAATCGGCAGATTCAACGGAAGCAGTCTCCTGTCATGACCATCCTGGGAAGTTTAGATTTGAATTCAATTTCAAAGTCTAAGGCACATGCCAGGTATGTAAATGTTGTTGAATCTCATGTTACTCCTAGAAGAATCAAAATGATGAAGGAGATAGTCTTCACGGAGGAAGAAATGGAAGGAATTCAAGAACCACATGATGACGCCATTGTGGTGGTCATTGAGGTGGCAAACAGAGATATTCACGAGTTCGGGTCGACACGGGATCATCTCAGAGACATAATGTCTTACGAAGCTTTTCAGCGATTGAAGTTGGATACGGTCAAGATAAAACCTTGCGGCACAAGGCTATTTGGATTTTCTGAAGAGTCTACTTCGGTAGAAGGAACTGTGGAGCTAACAATAACACTGGGAACACATCCACAAACGGTAACTACAGTTACTAAATTTTTGTTAATAAAAAGTCTATCAGCATACAATATAATTCTCGGGAGACCAACGTTGAATGCTATTGGGGCAATAGTTTCGACGAGACATTTGAAGGTCAAGTTCTCAACTGAAGGAGGCATTGGAGAATGCAAATCGGATCAGAAAACTTCAAGGCAAAGCTATACAACCTTTTTGAAGGATTCAAAAGCACAAGGTAAGGCACTCGCCCCTTCTTCGTGGAAGTTACGGATAACGGGGATGAGGAAAAAATTCAAAGAGGTGAACCGGTAGAAAAGCTGGAGAAAATTTGTTTTGGTTTGGAGAATCTAGAAAAAGGGACCATGATAGGAGCTGATCAGAACAGTCAGGACAAAGAGCAATTGAGAGAATTTCTTCAGGGGAAACGCAGATGTCTTTGCCTGGTCAGCACAAGACATGCCAGGTTTAAGCAGAGAAGTGGCGGAGCATTGCCTTTGGATAGATAAATCTATCAAGCCAGTGAAACAGAGGCGAAGGAATTTCTCATCAGAAAAGCATGATGCAATTAAAGTTGAAGTGGACAAGCTTAGGAGATCTGAGTTTATTGAGCAAATCAAGTGTCCAAGGTGGCTAGCGAATGTGGTAATGGTGAAAAAGCATAATGGAAATGGCGAATGTGTGTAGATTACACTGATTTGAACAAGGCATGTCCCAAGGATTGCTATCCTTTGCCGCGAATTGATCAGTTAACTGATGCTACATCAGGTCAGCAAATGTTGAGTTTTATGGACGCTTATTCTGGTTAAAATCAAATTCTTATGAAAAAGGAAGACCAACCTCATACGGCATTCATGACCAATTGGGAGAGCTATTGTTATAAGGTTATGCCTTTTGGATTAAAAAATGCCGGTGCAACATACCAAAGGGCGATGAACAAGCTGTTTGCTTATCAGATTGGAAGAAATATGGAGGTTTATGTAGACGATCTTCTTGTAAAAAGTCAATTTAGATCTGATCATCTCGCTGATTTAAGAGAGTGCTTTGATGTATTGAGGAGAAATGGAATGAGACTCAACCCTGAGAAGTGTGCATTTGGGGTTTCATTTGGTAAATTCCTTGGTTACATGGTCACGCAGAGGGGTATCGAGGCAAATCCAGAAAAAATCAGGGCTATCTTAAATATGACAGCACCCAGCAGTATGAAAGAAATTCAAAGCTTAACAGGAAGAGTTGCAGCATTAAGTAGATTTATATCAAGATCAGGAGATAAGTGTGCACCATTCTTCAAGGCGTTAAAAAATCTAAATGCACTAATCGAATTCAAATGGCCGGAGGACTGTCAGAATTCATTTGAAGAGCTAAAGAGGAGGCTGACCAGTCCACCAGTTTTATCTCGACCAATGCCCAGAGAGAGCTTGCAGATATATCTATCTTCTTCAAAGGCGGCAGTGAGCGCGGTGTTAATCCGGGAAGAAGGTACTGTCCAAAATCCTATCTACTTTGTAAGTCATACATTGTTAGATGCAGAATCTAGATATCCAGAATTTGAGAAACAGGCTTTCGCCTTAATAATAGCAACCAGGAAGCTCAGACCTTATTTTCAGGCTCATCCAATTATTGTTCTTACCAACTGGCCTTTAAAGAAAATTGTCACATCCTCCCAGCCGGTACCCTAACTGGCATACCCGAGAGTGTGATCCACAGCCCTGAAGATCAAGTATCGAGGAAATCATCCTCCCACATATACAATAACATAATCATAAACAGAAAATAATCAAGATTTAATATTATAAACGAAGGTTCAAAACAATAATGAATAATCAATATAATCAGAGTGCGGAAAAGATACCAGATATCCAATGATATCAAAAAGAGTAAAGTGAGGCGGAAACTCACTCCACCAATATAGCGGAACGCAGTATGAAAGTCAAAAGGAAATACAACTGAAACAAATGTACTAAGAAATAAACTAAGATCAAGTGTCTTCTAGTTTATAAATAACATCTTCTTAAGTATGGACTTCGTCAATCCAATGAATCCGTTCTAACTCTATGCTGTTTTCAAAAGTAGTACGCAACTTGATCCGCCGGGGGATCATCAGAGTAATCTTGATCGTCGCCAGCACCTTGCGTGTAATACGCTTCATCGGCTTGCGCTTCACTGTACTGCTCGTCATAATAATCTGTACCTGCAGGATAATCTAAACAAAGAATATACAAAAAGGAATGAGTTTCAAAGAAACTCAGTAAGGTAGTTAATCCATAACATCATAGCTAACATGTGGCAAAACATAACAAGATGCAATGCAATATGAAACAGATAATGTATGAATGCATCTAAACTCTATGTATGCTGGTCTCTATGGCAGACATGCTTTAAGTCATAGCACCGTACTTCTTTGGGTAGGTCACGCATACGGCTCCTATTGGTAGTGGGTCCGGGCATCCCTCTCGGACAAACCATGGTAGGGGGTTAAGTCAACACACTCTCTCACAACCATTTGGCATAAGTACCGGCGCATGTCAGGGAAAAGCCTAGCCCAATGCAAGTCATCTAGTCAGTTACATCAAGTCAGTTCTAGATACTTCCATTCCTCCCCTCTCGAGATCCTTTCCGGCATCCTTCACACTAGAGTCACGGATATTACTCACCGGACTCATCAACCCTATTGGTCATCCACATATGGTAAACGGGAAGCTCTCATGTCCTCTCACGGATATAACTCACCGGTATCGAGCGCCCATGAGCCCAAATCTAACCATATGCAACCCTCCAATAAATGGCCTCTTTCTAGTATCCACAATGTGATCCATGTCCTCTCACGGATTGGTTACCGGTCTTGAGCGCCCACGAATCCCCATTGCTACCAAGGGTCATTCGGTTTCAATACCCTTCCGAATCGGGTCTGATATAACAGGGGTATATCCTAGCCAAAACACTGCTAGACATCCCTAGTTATGACAACCATTGATTCGGGAAAGCGTCAATGGGCATCTTCGGAGAACATCCCATACTATTCCCTCCGATGTCCAAGGACAAAAGCATCAAAAGGATACTCCCCAATCCCAAACCAAACTTAAGCAAACACATTCTCAGAACAGTCATGACATACACAACCAGCAGTTCATCATATACAATAGAATGTAAAAGCAAAAAATCAGATTAAGCAATAGTAAGTAATTCATATATCATGAATAATAAAAAGACAATATAAAGAAGTGCTACTGTTCCCACAGTAGGAGATCAGAATTAAAGTACGACAACAGTAAGTAATCTCATAATTTCATAAAGTAGAAACCAGAGAACAAGCAATCTATGTAGTTAAGGAATCAACTGTCCTTACCTTCTAACTTGGATAGGATCTTAAAGAATCAAGTATGATCTTGACTAAACCTGAGAAGACAGTCCTAAACAAGTGCATACAACATGTTAGGAAAGATGCATAAAGGAAAAGATCATAAATCAATCGAAACAAACCAAGAATGAGGTTGCTGTACTCATTGGTCGATTGATTGGTCTGCTGGACCAGTCGACCAATGAGTCGACCAATGCGGCATGATGGCCTACAAGAATCCGAATTTTGAGAATCAAGAACCGAATTTGATGGTTCAAAAGGGTACAAATCAGAGGAGAATTATCATGGTAGTATTCTAGGGTATAGAGGATATCAAATCATAAATCAAATCAAGTTCCCAAGTTGTAATCTAGGAACAAAAAGGTTAACCTACTAGGTTAAACATAGATTATGAGGGAAAAATATTATAATCAAAGATTCAAGAACTAGGATATGAGTTACAGATATAGTAAAGAAAACACATTGATTGGGTTACCATGATCAAACTAGGGGTTCTTGATCTTACCCAAGAAATTAGGGTTTTACCCTTTTTGGTTCCCTCGGAAAATAATTGAGAGCTCTAGATGAAGGGAGATAAATTGTTAGCCAAAAATAACAAGAAGGGTCATTCAATGATGAAGTTTAGGTTAACACAATGTCACCCAAGAGGATTTTCCTTCACAAGGGAGGTTACCAAAAGCTCTCTAGACGATCACACAGGTTAGGGTTTCAAATGATTAGGGTTAGGGTTTCGAAGATTCCACTGGCTGAGTTTAAAATCATGATGATGATCATGGATCTTAAAGAACATGATGAGATCATGGAATAGATGGTTGCAAGAGTGCATCATCTTCTTCCTGATCTCAACGAAGAACATAATTAAAGAAAGAAAATCAGAGATAGAAGAAAGACTGAGTGAAATCATACCTTTGCTGTAGGAGGATGAAGAATTCTTCAAGTCTTTGTGAGAGATCACCAAAGAATGCAAGGGAATGGGTTAGATTAGGGTTCTAACTCGTTCCAGAGGCTTAGGAGGCAGAGGAGGCGGAGTATTCCCGAGATTAGACTTAAATAGAAGAGACAGGATTCAAATTTCAAAAATAGAATCAATTGGTCGATTGGTTCAATCGACCAATGAGTCGACCAATCAAGACAACAACTTCAAAACAGGGAATTAAAGGCTCAGATCAAGTCCAAACATCAAGGGGTTTTGCACACACCTAGAGTGACATACCTAGGAGTTAGAAATGCCTTTGAATTAATACAGAGACCACTCCAAGACCATCAACTAATCCAATCTTCATCTGGGTGCAGTTTCCACCATTGGGACACTGGCATCAACACTCATGGATTCCAATCCAGCCATCAAGTCTTCAACAGAAATGGCCCAAAGATGACTTCTTGCCTTACTTCGGGTCATTGGACCTACAATTAACAAAGTTTCCGGATTAGGGTCAGGGCTGGGTTTCACAAAAATACTGCATAAGCCTGATCTGGCGGGGAGAATGGTGTCATGGGCAATAGAGTTAACAGAACATGATATAGATTATAAACTTAGAACTGCGATAAAAGCACAAGTTTTGGCTGATTTTATTGCTGAAAGTATTTCATCACCAGAGGGGGAAAAAGATTCTAGTGAGGTGTCTTCTGTGTGGACCTTACATGTAGATGGGTCAAGTCATTCATAGGGATCAGGAGCGGGGGTGATTTTACAAAGTCCGTTCGGATTTGTAATTTAGAATGCACTCCGGTTTAATTTTCATGCTTCAAACAACGAAGCAGAGTATGAAGCTCTTATTGCAGGATTACGACTGGCCAGATCCCTCTGTGTACAAAGCATTGAAGTAAAGAGTGATTCTGAGCTGGTGGTCAGTCAAGTCACGGGAGCATATGGTGCGAAAGATGATCGAATGGTCAGCTATCTTAAAAAAGTATGGCAATGTAAGGAGTGGTTCACACAAATCTCAGTCACGAGGATATCTCGAAATCAAAATAATGAAGCAGATTATCTGGCAAAATTGGCATTCGCAAAATCTATTTCTATTCCACAAGCTGTATATTATGAGGAGCTAGTTATTCCAGCATATTCAGAGCCAGAGATAATGGAAATTGACGCAGAGATATCTTGGATGGATCCTATTATACAGTATCTGAAGGATGGTATTCTTCCTAAAGATAGGGAAAAGGCCAGAACTGTGAAAAGAAGAGCTGCCAGGTTTATTCTAAAGAATGAGCTATTATATAAAAGAACAGTTTCTGGGCCACTTTTGAAATGTTTGGGACCCTCTGACGCTCTTTATGCCTTATCGGAGGTCCACGAAGTAATCTGTGGAAACCACTTAGGTGGGAAAGCTTTGGCTTATAAAATTCTAAGACAAGGATTTTATTGGCCACGTATGCAATCTGAGGCGATTGAATATGTAAGAAGGTGTCATCAATGTCAGATTCATGCACCAATTCAGAACCAGCCAGCAGATCATCTAACATCAATTCTTAATCCCCTTCCATTTGCTATGTGGGGTATGGATTTGTTGGGGCCTTTTCTTGTTACAACTGGAGGGAAAAAGTTTGTAGTGGCTGCAATCGATTATTTCACGAAATGGGTAGAAGAAGAAGCCCTGGCAACAACTACCACAAGTCAAATTGAAGAGTTCTTCAGAAATCATGTTATATTCAGATATGGCCTACCAAAGATTCTACTGACTGATCACGGACCACAATTTGACAATGAAACATTCAAAGAATTCTGTGCAGACTATCATATTGAATGCAAGCACTCGTCTGTGGCATATCCACAATGCAATGGCCAAATTGAGGTAACCAACAGAACACTTTTGCAAGGAATAAAAAGGAGGCTGGATGAAGCACATAGCTTGTGGATTGATGAACTACCTCATGTACTATGGGCGTATAGGACTACAATCAGGACTCCAACAGGAGAAACACCTTTCAGATTGGCATATGGGTCAGAAGCATTGGCTCCATTGGAGGTTATGGTAGGATCAAACAGACATGAGGGATTTGATCCAATAACTAATGAAGAAGGACTGCGGGCAAACCTTGAATTTTTAGATGAAGTCAGAGAAAAAGCCTTATACCGTAATATAGAATATCGAGGAGGAACGACAATGTATTATAATGCTCGAGTCAGACATAAATCTTTCAGAGTAGGAGATTTGGTTTTAAGGAAAAAATCAGCATCAGATCCAAGGAACTGTGGAAAGCTTTATGCAAACTGGGAGGGGTCATATGTGGTGACAAAAACTGTGAGCAGAAACACATATTGGCTGAAAGATTCTCATGGGAGCTGTTTGAAACGACCGTGGAATGTAATTCACCTTAAGAAATATTATCAGTAGAAAGGAGACAGGATTTTCTGGTATTCTTGAAGAAATCATCTTATTAAGCGTGGTCGTCTAAAATTTCTTCTTCATTATTAATTCAAAGAACATTTTTGAGAACTAGTCTTCTGATCATGCCATTTCAACGCTGATCCAGGGTCATTTCTTCCGAGGATGATCCCGACTTTCCGAAGTCAGGCCCAAGTGGTCAGCTTTATGAAATCTGATCATGCCATTTCAACGTTGATCCAGGGTCATTCCTTCCGAGGATGATCCCGACTTTCCGAAGTCAGGCCCAAGTGGTCAGCCTTAAGAGGTCACGTCATGCCTTTTCAACGCTGATTCGGGGTCATTCCTTCCGAGGATGATCCCGGCTTTCTGAAGTCAGGCTCAAGTATCCAGCCATCTAAGGCGTGATTATGCTAGCTGATCCGGATCATTCCTTCCGAGGGTGATCCCAACTCTTCGTGAGTTAGGCTCAAGTAGCCAGCCTTCCGAGGCCTGGTCATGCTTTCCGAAGCTGATCACGGATCATTCCTTCCGAGGGTGGTCCCGACTCTTCGTGAGTTAGGCTCAAGTAGCCAGCCTTCCGAGGCCTGGTCATGCTTTCCGAAGCTGATCACGGATCATTCCTTCCGAGGATGATCCCGACTTTACGTAAGTCAGGCTCAGGTAGCTAGGTCATGCTAAGCTAATCATGGATCATTCCTTCCGAGGATGATCCCGGATCACTCCTTCCGAGGATGATCCCGACTTTCCGAAGTCAGGCTCTCGTAGCCATCTTTCTAAGGCAGCATTCGGATCAAGAACAACGGAATTAATAAAAAAAGAAATAACTCAAGGATCAAGTTACATCGAAGGCTATTTATCGAAGTTCAGAGATTATCTGTAAATTATCATCTCAAGGTATCTGATCAGGTATTAAAGTTCCTATCAAATATTTTTTCTTCAGAAGTATTTCAGCAGAAGTCAATGAAAAATACAAAGTTTGATCAGAGATATATACATCTAATCAATTTTGAGTTGGTCAGAAGATGATAGCCAGCATTACAAAAGATACTATTCTGTCAAAGCCAAAAAGAGCAAAAGAAAGGAAGAAAATTTCATTAATATAAAAGATTGACAAGTTCAAAAACCTCGTATGCAGAAGAGGTAAACAAGGAGGAAAAAATGTAAGTTCATAAACAAAAAAGAGTGTATTCTTCAAACTTATGGTTTTGCAGATGGATCAACATCTGTAACATTACCAGATGGATCAACATCAGCAGTATCATTAGCAGCAGTCTCTTTATCATCTTGATCAGGTAAGTTGTCATCACCATTGTTATCTGAATCACTGGCAGAATGGTCTTGGCCAAAACTGGAAGACGCACTCATATCATTGTCAGAATCATCTTCTGATGAGCAATCAGAGTTGGGATATTTCAAGTTCCTAAGGTCAAAAAAGGTTCTGGATGGGAGAAATTCTGGGGATAACAGTTTGAAATCTAAATCAGGAGGAATCTTAAGGATTTCTGAAAAAATTTGATCAGAGCAATCCTTTACCATATTCTTGCAAAATCCGAGGAAAGTTGGATTATCTCCAACTTCCTTCACTGAGGAGGTAACTGAATTTAAGACTATCTGATTTTCACTTTGTATTCTTTTCTTCTCAACTTCAAACTGTTTCCTCTCTGCTTCTAAATCTTCATGCAGTAAAGTTTTGAATTTTAAAGTTTCATCCAGAAGAACATGAAGACTTTCTTTCTCTTTAGAAACCAAACTAAGAGAAGCATCGAGATTATCTCTTTCTGCTGTCATTTCACTGAGTCTCAATCCCAAATCATTATTTTTATCCTCTAAAGCAGACTTCTCCAGTAAAATTGAGCTGAAAGCTTTCACATGGTATTCTTGAGCCAACTCTAAAGTTGTATTCAATTTTTCAATCTCATTGAACTTTTCCTGAAGTTCATTCTTTTCTTTCTCAATACTTTGTGACTAGACCAAGGCTCTGGTTAGCTTTCCTTTAAAATCCTCTCTTTCATCTGTGGCAATCTTGGCCCTGTCAAGGGCATCATTCTTTAACATTTTGAGCTGAAAAAGCTCATTCCTATAATTCAAAACAACATCTCTCAACATAGAAATCTCTTCCTGCAATTCAGCACAATGGTCAGAGCAAAGTTCATAGTCAGTGTGTTAGCTATCAAGATCATTCATCAAATCAATCTCTCTGAATTCAGCATCTGTTAATTTTCTCTCTGAAGAGTCCAATTTTTTCCGAAGATCTTGTACCTCATTGACCAGTTCGAAATTCCTTTTGATCAGTTCATCATTTTCCTGAGACAAAGTTTTTTCTCTCTCCAACACTCCAGGAAATGCATTGAAGGCAGCCCCAAAACATCTGTAGATCAACCAATATATATGTGTATACATTAAAAACAATATAAATAATTAGATCAATAGTAAATTAATTCTAAATAGAAGAATGGGAAAAAGGTCTATTTCTTACCCCCACCCATGTGAGTAAAGATCAGAATCAGACATTCGAGCAGTTTTCCTCTTGTCACGGGGGATTCTGCCTTTCGTGCCCCATTCTCTGGCAGCCTCCCAATTGCGGCTAGCTGTATGATTTTCTTTCAAAAACCACTCAGGGTGGAAGGGATTTCCGGAGTCAGCAATGCTCATGGTATCATCAGGCTGGTCAGGGACTGGTTGGAGATCAGCTATCTCAAGAATGTTCTCGGGATTTACATTTACAAGCAGCATCATTTGAACCAGTCTGCATGATGATATTTTCTTGGTCTTCATTACCATTCTGAGGATCAATTACCATAAGAGCTTCAGGTGGGGCAGGATTATTCTATGGTGGAACAGTTTCATGGATTTCCTCGGGATGGAGAATATTCTGGTTATTTTCCTCCAACGGAGGAGCATCTTGATCATTTTCTTCAAAAGAGGGAACATTGGTATCTGAGGCAACAACATCCAACACAGGGATGGATAAAGGTAAAACGGAAACGGAGGGTTCATTCACATGGTCCTTGGCAGCAACATCCAAGGGAGAGACAGGAACATCAACATTTACATCACACAATTGGTCAGCTATTTCCTCAATAATATCACCTGCAACATGTATTAATATGTCTTCAGCAATTCTCTTCAGATGATCAGAAGAATAGTCAAAAAAATCCTTACCTCGATCTTCATCCTCAACCATCTTTTCTGGGAAGATGGAAGTATCGTGGGGTAAATCAGATGATGTGTGTGACAGTAAGTTTTCTCTATTTTCCTCAACATCAGCCTCGGTGGCGGCAGGAATTTCTTCAAGTGGATTATCTTCAACAGTGGGAACTTCTGTAGGAACAGTATGGAATTCTTTTCTTTTCTTCCTCTTCTTTAAGCCAGACGAACCCTGGTCAGAAACTGGACCTGTGGACCTAAGTCTGCATCTCAGTGTATTGGAGGTTTTGGAGGTCCTCATCTTGGGACCAGGGGTCTTACTTGCAACAGTTTTCACAATTTGAACATCGGTATTTTCTCTGGCGGTATCTTCTGGAGACGGGATGGTTTTCTCTTGATCAGGGGAATCTTTTTCAACAATTTTTCTTTTTGAAGGGTGACAGGCAGTATGTTTCCTTTTCTTGGAGGGTTTGGTAACCCTAGAATCGGATTTCTTTTCTTCTGAAACAATTCTTCGGAGATCAACAACACTAGGGACCGAACGAGCAATTACTTCTGATGATAAAAGTATATGATGATGAATAGGGATTACAAAAAGAGAGAAGGGGAAAGGAAAGAAAGGTATACAGTTGTTATTATCTTTACCTGGAAAAAGGCCGTGACTAATGAGACCTGCATCTGTTTTCAACTTGGCTGCATCTATTGGGGTTCCGGTAGGAATCATACTCTAGGTTACTCGGTCATATTCAGTAAGTTCGGGACGTACTTTCAGAGGAGATAAGGATTCCAAGGAATGTAAGCACCATCGAGACTGAAAGTTTGGATTTGGAATGGAACAGAAGAAGTACTTTTCCCGCCATTGCTTGTTGTCATGGGGAATGGAGGAATCAATGAAAATTTTGGATTCTCTTCCCAGTTCATTCACACTGCAGGTTCTTCTAGCAAAATGAAGGTATCCGCATTCGCGGGATACTTTCAGGGTGTAGTAATTTCTGAAAAGGTCAACAGATGGGGTACGATTCATCTGGAGGATAAAAGCAAAAAAACAGTAAACTAGTCTCCAACTATTTGGAGTAAGTTGAGAAGGGCAGACATGATAGTAGTCCAATAAAGATTGAACTATGGGGATCAGGGGGATTCTAAAGCCTGAGTCAAGATGATCAAGGTAAATGGTGATAACTCATGGGTCCAACTGAGTAGGGATGGTCGGAGGAGTCAGGAACCCATATTCTAGCATCGGAAGGAAAGTGGTAACTTTCCAAATAAGAGTCCAGATGGGACTTCTTTATTTTGGTGGGATACCACTCGGGACCAGCATGCTTTGGGTCCATTTTCTCTCTGGACATATTGACAGGAGTATAAATAAGGATGGCTTCATCGTGAGCATATGGAACAGGTTTCCAGTCTGAAGGATTATGCTGAGAGGAGGAAGCACCAGATACGTCTTTCATCCGCTCGTCGTTTGGAGGTATATCAGGTTGAGCAGAGGTACCAGGTACTGAAGGATTGGAAGCAGGATCCATGGCGAAGACAAGAAAGGAAGAAGAAGAAAACCTGAAAGATAAAATCTGAAAAGGAGTGATAAAGAAAATGGCAGATGGGTATGTTTGATGTTCACGAAGAAGGAGAGCAGAGTACGGAAAGGAGCAGGTGACAGTTGACAGATATATAAAGAATGAGAGAAGATTTCTTGAAAGAAGGGGGAAATGCACGATGGTTCAAAATCAATGGTCATTACCTTTCGTAACCGACGCGTGGGATCAATCGGTGGACGTATGAAAACTGAAGTTGAAAAGAATCAGGATGATGTGTGAGAGGGTAAGGGAACAATATGATGATAATACATGGGAAGAAGACGAAATTAATGATCAAGCGGCGGTAACGTTAAGGAAGGTGGAAAGTTTTATTGAAAATTCATAAAAGGTCTGACAGGAAAGTGATTTCAGCCGGCTTTAAGATAATTTGGGGGCTGAGTACAATAATATAATTTCAACCATTGCAGAGGACATAATTTCATAAGGAACATTGTCATAAGTCGACTTTCAGGTTAATAATGATATGGTGACTTGGCATCAAAGTTTTGAGGAAATCAAGGATTATCTGGGGAAAAGGCATAATGGCTGAGCAGGGAATACTATATAATTTTGATAGAAAGGATTAAACCTACTGATCAGAGTCTCATGTAAGCCCAACCTGATCAGTAGGCTTGGGGGCTTATGTTGTGACTAAAATATCCACTGCCGGTTCATACTGGCCAAACCAATCTTAGCCGGGTTTGATTGAGAGATAAAGGAAGGATGATCAGCGACGTCCAAAAAGGAGCGATGATCCAATGGTTGTGATTGAAAAAGTGTTATAAGCGGGAAGCCAGTATAAAAGCGAGGGAAGATTCGTAACAAGGTAAGTCTGAAGGATCAACCAAACTCTAAGCTCACTCTGATTGAACTCCATTACTATCATTTTTAAAAGCTCCAGAGAGCTCTGAAACACCATCTTCACCATACTGACTAGATCGTCGGAGACGAGACGCCGATCAAGACGATCGGCTCCGTTTCTTACTGGTATTCTGTTTCTTTCAGGAGTGAGAGGTTGATCGTTCGAAGAGCAAACCAGATCGAATCAGATCTGGAGGAGTTCGGGCAGAAAACTACGGTTCAAGGCGATCGGCAGAAATAGCACCAACAAAGAGCAAAGGACTTATCAGAACAATGAAGAATTGAAGAGCCAGAGTGAGCAATTCGGAGACCTGATCCATTACCAATACACACGGAATCAGAACCAGTGTACTCATGAGGACCATGAAGAGCTTGAAGATTAGAAGTCATATGGTGCATAGCACCTGTATCAGGAAACCAAGACTGAGGAGCAAAGGCTGAAAAATGAGCTTAAGGCAGAACCGGAGGACGAGAGCCGGGATTACGTTGATAGCAGGTGCGAGCAAAATGACCAAGACGACCACAATAATTACAACTAGGAGCCCTATCAAAGCGTGAAGAATTTCCACGATAACCAGAACCACGATAACCGCCTCTACCACGAGTAAATCTGGAAGGAGATCTGAGCGATCGGCCATAATCAAAATCTGGAGAAGCCGTAGAAACAATGGCAGAAGCAACTGGTTGAGAAACTCCAGGAGTAGTAGCAACATTTGCAACAACATTGGTCAATTCTTGAAGAACAGACGAAGTGCGAATCTCCTCACTCAACAACAAACCATGAAGATCTCGCATCTTGAGCGGATTTTCTCGTGTAGTAACGGAGGTAACAAAGGAAGCAAATTCAGATCCTAAACCACCAAGCGTGAAAAGAACAAGTTCATCATCAGAAACAGGTTTTCCAATCAAAGCCAGTTGATCAACAATCTTCTTGAGAAGCAGAAGATATAGCTCCATTGAATCAGAACCTTTACGCAAATTGTGAAGAGAAAGACGAAGTTGCATCACTCGAGCCTGGCTATGAGAAGCATAAGTCGTCTCTAAAGCCTACCAAACCGCAGCAGAGGAAGACAAGCCAACGACCTGAGAATGAATATCCTCGGTCAAAGAAGAGAGTAGCCAGCCTAACACCATTTGATCTTGACGCATCCAAGCGATATATGCCGAATTAGGTTCAGATAAGCCAGAAGAAGAAACCAGAGTCTCGATTGGGGCAACACAGAACCAGTAACAAATCCTTCAAGATCAGATCCACGAAGAAGAGGCAGAAATTGAGACCGCCATACCAAGTAATTGGAAGAAGAAAGTTTGATGGAAAGAAAATGGTGAATATTAGAAAAGGAAAACATAGAGGGAGAGGAAGCGGAAGCCATGAGAGAAATTTGCAGAAAACGAGCAAGAAAACCCCCAAGAAAAGCAAGAAAACTGAAAGAAAAAGAAAGAGAATGCCCAAGGAATTTGTTAGACTTGATGATACCAAGTTATATTTTTGATTTACTAAAATGAACTAATATGCATGATTGTAAGCCCATCGGTTCTCCAATGAACTCTTCTGCTGCCTTGTCTCGCACCGATGGATCTCTTTTGACAGATTCAACAGAATATCGAAGTGTGGTAGGGGCTTTACAATATGCCACCCTCACACGCCCTGATATTGCGTTTTCAGTGAACAAGTTATGTCAATTTCTTGCTTGTCCTACTGATATTCATTGGATGGCTGTAAAGCATGTCTTACGCTACTTGAAGGGTACATTGTTTTATGGGCTTCAGCTTTATCGGTCCTCTTCCATGGATTAACATGCTTACTCCGATGCTGATAGGGCCGGCTGTATTGATGATCGAAAATCAACCGGTGGTTATCTCATTTTCTTGGGCTCCAACCTCATATCATGGCAATCTCGCAAGCAAACTGTGGTAGCCCATTCAAGTACCGAAAGTGAGTATCGCGCTCTTGCTTTAGCTACTGCTGAAATCACTTGGATTCAGTCCTTATTTCGGGAACTTCATCTTCCCTTGATTCGTGCTCCTACGCTATGGTGTGACAATATTGGGGCTGCTTATCTCTCTTCCAATCCGGTTTTTCACACGCGTACCAAGCACATTGAAATCGATTTTCATTTTGTTCATGATAAGGTCTCTCGTGGTGATTTGTTGGTTCGTTTTGTTTCCAGCGCAGATCAGTTGGTTGATCTTCTTACAAAGCCTTTGCCTGCACCTCGATTTACAATTTTGCGTACCAAACTCAATCTCCTTGATGGCGGGTGGAGTTTGCGGGTGGGTGATAAGGGATAGACTTGTAAATTCTGTAATTGTTAGAGGACAAAGTCATAAGATCATAATGCATGTCTTACATACTGTAATTACTATATATAATAAAGGTAAGATCTCAGATAATATACTCTGATACCAAGTTAGAAATATCTTTCTCAGATTGTATATTATCTGAGATCTTACCTTTATTATATATAGTAATTACAGTATGTAAGACATACATTATGATCTTATGACTTTGTCCTCTAACAATTACAGAATTTACAAGTCTATCCCTTATCACGGGGGACCTAGTTCTTATGTAAAACCATTTTTACATGTTTCTTTCTCTTTTTTTGTAGAAATTTTTACATGTTTCTATGCTTAAAGAATGGATAGTAAGTATGCATTTGGCAAGTCATCATCTGAATCCAAAATAGTTGCAAAAATTCTTAAAGATCGGAAGCAACTACACCAGTGAGCAGGAAAAATAAGAGTACACCCAGCAGGGCCTCTTGATGACGTTGAATACGATTTGCCAAAAATCGACGAGAACGAGATGCCACCAAGGGGTTTCCATCGAATCACTGGAGGTGTTGAAACCATCACAGCAGATAACACAATAAACATTATCATTCAAAACACCCAATACAACTCAAAGTCTCAAACGACCTAAAACCAGCACTGAAGCAAACAATCGGAAGTTTTTGAAATTCTGTAAACCAAATCCATAGCAAGCGAGATGAAGAACTAGATTTTCATCGTAATGGCTGAAAAATCATCGCTGTTGAAACCTACCGTGGAGGTGACGCAGGGTTTGTAGACCTTCGAACTTCTTCGAGCTACAAAAGTTGTATTGGACCTGCGTGAACACAAATGGGGTTTTATCGGTAACGATTTATCAGTTTTGTTTTTGTTCTCTTAAAGAAACATGTTTTAGATGTTCTGTATAGAGCGTTCTTAGAAATAATTTTTATGCTGGTTCGTTCTTTAAGAATGGAAGAACGAACCATTTTATCAAACACTTTTAACCCATTCTTCCATTCTTAAAGACTAAAAGAAATTCAGAAACGTTCTTTCAGAGTGTTATCAAACGTGCCCTTAAGTGTTTGTTAGAATAGTTTGTTCTTATGTTTTTAAAGAACAAATCCGCGAAAAAAATTGGAAGAATGCACTCGCAAAACATTTAAAATACATTTTTTTATTTTTGGTAATCAAAGATACATTTTGTTAGAGGAAGAAAAGTATGATAAGATGGTACCAACGAGGAAGGATCCATCCCATCCCCCCCGCCCCCAATTTACTCGCAAGTTCCCTTTATCTTACTTTCCCACCTTATGCCCTCTTCGAAAACTGGTACCCGTTTGATAACCCCAAAAAAAAAAAAAAATTTTCTGATGATTCTTGCTTCAAGAAGTAGAAAAATTGGCTGAAAACCGTTTTGTTTCACATGATTCTTGTAACATAAATTGAAACTTATGAAAATTTTTGTTTCAAGAAACACTTTCAACACAACAACTATTTGTTATTACATCCGTTCTTCGAAGTAAAAATTGGGCATGAATTGAGTTAAGTGAAACAGTTTTAAAAGGGATATTTGTGAAATTTGGCATTCTAAACATAACAACCTGCTAAAAAAATCCTCTCAATATTTCTACAGATCAAGATTTTTCATCCACAACTAGAGGGGGAGGAGAGTTAGAGCTTAAGTTGGATTTAGATTAGAAGGGCAACTTCAATTCTTGAAAAATTGTACAGATACGAGGAAAAGTCAGTCCTTTAGACAAGATGATTCTGATTGTGAGACTCAATCTATGCTCTACTCTCAAGTCAAAAACTTCTTCTGTCTGCTTATGGCCTTCATAGATGTACTAGTCGTCGCGTTTTTTGTGGATGAGGCTGGTTTGAGTGCAACTCATTACATAGACCTCTTTATATAATATTGTTAGGTAGATCAAGTCGACTCAGCTAAATCTTTGTAGAAATGGGTACCTGTTTTACCATTTACCTTGTTGGTCATGGCTATTCCCATCTTTAGAGTGTCTCTTTTAACTTACCCTTCATCTTATCAACTTCCCTATTATGCTTCAAATCACTTTTCTTTATGGGAGTTTGCAGTCTCAAGAACCTATCTAGAAAATACATGTGGGTCAAGTCTAGATCCTCTCCACCTAGGTACACCTTACACCCAAAATTTTATCTCACAGCCCACTTGATAATAGATAAGCCAGAAGTGTCTGTGTAAGATGGGGATTATATATAAAGTTGGGTAGAAGAAGTCCAAATCCTTATGGGCCATACCACATCAAATGTCACTCCGGTTTATCTCAAACGGGAGCCAATCTTGTATTACCTCAATTTCTTATTGCACAAATTACACATAGAACCCTTAGATTTGCAATCAATTACATCTATTATCCCTGAGGAAAAAATCAATTACAAATTCCCTTTTACTATTTAGAATTGGAATTAGGTGATAATGTCACTACTAAACAAAAATTCAAAAGATCAATTTTATCCTTTCTTGTTCGAGCATTTCTCATAGTATTGATTTAGCTTTTTAGTTAACTCATCATATTGAATAAACTTCATTTTTTTGGGGTAAAATAACATTGAATAACCAAAATACCCTTATTTGACTAAATACCCTTTCATGTAAGTGGACGAATGGATTCCCTCTTCAACCTACTCCTTTCTAACTCTGCCAAAAATCACCCACCACCGCCTATGTTGCAAACCCCCCACCGACAATTGACAACCTTACCAGTTAGATGATCGAGTAACAAGCGTGAGACTGCAGCTAATGGCATTATCATTTATCTTCGGCCTCTTCGACAGCCTTAACTTCATCAGAGCTCTAAGCAACTAACCCAAGAAAATCAAATCCTTTGAGAACTCATTAATGGCGAACTCCATTCTTTGTTTGCTTGACAAAATGGACGGACCTACTTTGGTCAAAACGATTTGTTCAAGCTATAATCAAGGGAGGAGAGAGAGAGGTAAAAATAGAGGGAAATCCGTCGATTTCTCTTTGTTGGTGTACCATTTGTTGTTTCGAATGAGTACTGAAAGCTCCCTGGTTTGTTCTTGGTCCAGACCTGGTTATTGAAGGCAAAACAAGAGTGCAAGTGGGCTGGGGACGAGAAGCCACCTCCAATTATTAAGTCAATAAGAAACAAGGAATCCAAGGTCCTCCTTTTGAGAAATAAATGCTCAAGAAGACGAAGAGGAGAATGTCTTTTGGAGTAATTGCAGGAGAGTAATGGCTAGAGATCCCTAGTCTTACCCTTCACTCATGCATAGTGATGATATATATTAGCTAGTCCATACCTCAGAAGAGAGTAGTCGTCCCATAGCCCTACGATCTCCTTGTATTTGAATGAAGGGTGGAGATGACCTCTTGATGGAAACTTGATCAGCCAGCTAACCAATTGATCTGCTAGACTGCTTGAGATTTCATCGTTGAATCAAAGGGTCAGCATCTTCTGACATTGATGCGATGTCAATCCCTAACAGAGGGGACAAAACGTGAGGACGTTGCACTCGAGGATGGTTTTGGGCAAATCAGAAGTTTCCTTAGCAGCAATAAGCATTTAATGATTCTTAGTGCATTCAATGCTAAAATTAATGTTGTGATTGACTTTTGGGCAGAGATACGCTGGATCTCCTCTCAACGTTACTTAAGTCGAGAAGCCCCACTTTGACAGCTGGGTGTCTCCACAATACTTACTTGAAATCCAGCCCAAACCCTAACCTGGATACCCTATTTGTTTTGGATGAAGAAGACCTTGATTGATGTTTGACCTTGAAGTTGGACCTTGAGTGCAGTGTTGATATCCTTGGAAGGTCCTAGGAAGTCAGGTCAGACCTCTCCCTTAGCGTAGATCCGAAGACCCGAAGTGAAGGAAGAAGACTTTGTGGGCCATCTCAGTTGAAGACATGGTGTTTGACTCTAAACCCATGGAGATTGATGATGGAGTTCCCTATTTGGAACCTTGTCTAATTTGGAGTTGAATTGCATCTTAGTGTTGAAGAGTTTGGTTGATGGACTTGAGGCCTAGTTGGACATGTTTTGGAAGGTCCCTCAATGCTGGGTAAATTGTTTGTTGAGTTGGGAGAAGCCCCATCAAAAATTTTGAGGTTTAGAGCTTGAAATCCCTATCTCTGGGCTTGCTGTCAGCCTGGGTCAACTGGCTGGGTCAATTGGGCCAATCAGCCCAGCCAATCCACCCACAGGTAGGGGCTTTTGTGTCAAATCCGGAATTTTAAGGTTTTTGGTGCTCTTTTTATTGGAATTTCGTGGTAATCAGCCCCATTATGTTCCTAAGCCTCTGGAGAATGTGGAAGAACCCTAGAGCCTCCTCCTCAAGCCAAGGAAGATCCCCAAGCATTCAACTAAGAGTTTCTCCTTGTTTTCTCTCATTCAAGGTTACATTGTGGGGGCCATTCGTTGCATGTAGTAGACTTGGGCTCGTGGGCGTTTTAGATTGCGGGAAGCATGAGAAGACACGAGAGCTTCCTATTTACTATGTGTGGATGACCAATAGGGTTAAGAGTCTACAAAGCCGGGAAGGAGACGACGACTCTAAGGGGAAATGTACCAGAAAGGATCGCGGGATACGAGGAATGGACGTATCTAACCCTAAAGTAGATGTGACTCAGTAAATCGACTTGGAGAGTTGATGCTTATATATGTTCACATGCTCTTGATAAATTCCACAAATCAACAAAGTACTCAAAACATACTACTAGTAAACCTGAACCCAAACCGTTAGCCCAAACTATTAGTCAACCCGAACCCAAACCTCACTGGCCTGAAATCGTTATTTTCTTAATGGGCCATGTTTTGGCTGAGTGTTTTTCAACTCGAAACCGGCCCAACCCGAACCGTTGACACCCCTAGTTGAGGGGTTGGCTCATGGGCGTTCAAAAGACGGATTGGATGTCATAAAAAGACATGAGAGGCATTCTTGTCCAATAGAAATAACCAATCCGTGAGGATTTGCATTCTAGGTGTAGAAGGATATTGGACCAATAGATCACTAGAAAATGTATTTGGACCACATGTAGTGTGTTACTATAATAACTTGCATTAGGCTTTAGACTCTCCGATATGCATCAGTACTCAAACCAATGGTTGTGGTGAGAGAATGTGGACCTATGCTCTAGCCATTGTGGATGATGTGAACCGTACCCCTTACCTGGGATCCCAATAGAGGTAGTCAATTTATGAGGGATCAAAGTGATAAGACCTACCTAGAAAAGGGTTGGTTTATATCTTAATGCATGTCTATCTAGATAAAACTTGTATTGTTAGATTCATTAAATGCATACTTGGCATTTCATTTTTTTATTCATTTTCTATTAATCATGCAATCTTGGTATGTATATGGTTGTTCCTTAATAAGTTCTTCAGAACTCATTCCTTGTGGATTTCTTGTTTTCTTCAGATTACTTTGTAGGTCATGAGAGAACCTTTCTCTAAAAGAGTTCGATGCCAATGGATCAAGCTATAAACCCTCAAGGAAATTCTTCGAGGTGCACGAAGACTCCTACTTCTGCTAGGACTGTCCCTATAGAGTCCAGCTCTTTTGAGACTCAAGAGGTTACATATGAAAGCATAGTGGCCTTGGTTGGGATTACGTTTATGTTTATTTGCCAATTTAGGTGGGTCGTTAGACTTTTCAAATGGTTTGAGATAGAAGAATTATAAATGATAATGAGACCATTTTGATTTTTGCTTCTTCTTGTATATCTTATTTTAGGTACTCTTAGTATTCATTTTGGGTTTTTTTTTTTGAAAACTTTTTTTTTATTATTTATTTCTTGCTCTTGATTATGAGATTGTGTGTCTTATTTATTACTAATAGTGTAATTTGATCTTATGGCTGTGGATCACCCACAGATTATCGGGCTGATTCAATATCGTCAAGTGGGTGTGATAGTTACAATCACAAACTTGGCTAAAACGTACCCTTGGTACTTTTTATGGTATTTAAATTCCCTAAATTGCACAACACGAATTCCAAGTGCGTTTTCACCCCTAAGATTTGTCAGCCCCAACCATTAAGATTGCGCATCAGAATGGTTACTTCAAGTGCAATTAGTCTATATTCATTGCTAAACAAAAAGACAACAAGAAGAGAGAGAAGAAGAAAATTCATTGTCCACAAAGGAGCTCATTTCTGGGGTTTTATAGAGTCCCAAAAACTACGGGCGAAAAAGTAAGGTCCCCTATGTTTGTGAGGATACCTCTTCAAGTCGCCTCCCTATAAGAAGGTACCTCTTTAATAGCACCTCCTTACTTTTCGGATCAAGGCCATGACCCATGATCTAGGGCTCTAAGTTTAACTACATATCTATTTTAACCCCAAAGGTAAATAAAATAGGTGTTTTCTATATATAAATCAAATAATCAGTCCCTCACTATCCGACGTGGGATTAAGTTCTCATGACAAAAAAAAAAAAAAGAAAAAAAAAAAAAAATAAATATAAATAACTAAAAATAAATTAAATATACCAATTTAAAAATTAACATTTAACCAAAAAAAAAAAAAACAAAAAAAAAAAAAATTAAAAAAACAAAACCCAAACAAAAACAAAAAAAAAAAAAAAAAAAAAAATATAACAAAACAAAACAAAAAAAAAAAACAAAAAAAAAAAAGAGGAAGAAGAAGAAAAAAAAATCCCTTTCCTTTTTTTATAAAAAACAAAAATAGGAGGAAAAAAATAATTTTTTTTTTTTTTTTTTTTTTTTTTTGTTTCTTTTTATTTTTGGTTTTGATTCTTCTTTTTTTTTTTTTTCCTTCTTCTTTTTTTTTTCCTTTTTTTTTCAGCTTTCTAATTGTCTTTTTCCCTTCCCCCCCTTTTCTTCCGCCCCCCCTCCTCCAACCCGTCAACGATCTAGATCGGACGGCCCGCATTGTTCTTCCATTAAAATAATCTAAACAACCCTGTAAAAGCAGCTTTTTGGGAACGGGTCGATCCAATGACGCTAAACTGGTTCGAGTTGGGCGGTTTGGGTTATCACTTTTGAGTTGTACTATATGTTATAAATACGTTTTATAAAACACAACGTACATACAATTGTTTTATACCTTTAACAAAATACATTTGTATACGATACGAAATGATTTCAAACCCATGCGCGGGTAAATTTTGAATTTCAAAATATTTTGAATCACAAAAGCGTTTGTTTTCTACATCTCGTGTTTCATTTCAAAATCAAAAGCCCCAAATCCATTTTTCATGTTGCAGAGGAGAATTAGAAGACGAAGACGATTTTTCATGGTTACGGCGTTGTTGAAGAAGAAGTTGCGAGGAGGCATTTCCCGGTTTCAGAGGTTCCAACGTTGTTGAAGAACAAGTTGCGGAGGAGCATTTCCCAGTTTGATAGGTTATAGCGTTCTTGAAGAAGAAGAAGCAAACCTTAAAGCTTCAGCAGAAGAAGAAGTAGGTTGAAGTAGTGGGTTGAAGAAGAAGAAGCCGTAGATTGGGTTCTCGTTCCAGCGTTCTGCTCTTAAAGAAGAAACACGAAATGGTGCAATTATTCTATCTTAAAATGCTCTTGGTTTACATTATTCACATCACTTGTTGCTAATTTTGTCATTTACCCTAATTTCAGGAGACGCTGTGAAGGTGAAGAAGAAAAGGAAGACAACGATGGGAGTAAGGTTGGAATCGAGCCATACGCGGTTGAGTTTTCACTGAGTGGGGAGCTTCTGCTTTTGGACTCTCTGAAAGTAAGATTTACCGGTGGGTTTTCTGTAATGACATCTGATTTATAATATTTCTGTTGAAATCATTATTTTATTATTTGCTTAAGTGTTGAATTTATAGCTTTCCATTCGGTTTCTGATTAGCTTGGGTACAGATTTTTTGGCAAAGGTGATTGGATTTGTTCCCAAAGTCTATTGTACAGGTTGGTTTTGTTGAACACAATAGCTTCACTCGGACTTTTTTATTTTACTAATAGAGAATACGATGTTTCATATTTTTGGAAATTAATGACGTTTCCACTTTTCATAAACCTATGCATCTTCAAAGACAAACTTTGCATTTCATGATCTCCTTGATTGAAAGAAAAAAAAAAAAAAACCCTGCTTGCCTTATCTGAATTTCGTATGTTGCTGAAATTCTATGGCATAGTCCATTTTGATTTCATCTGTCAGACTTGTGCTCTCAGTTGGATTTCTATGATATTGTTAAACAACCAAAACATAAGTGAGAAGAAAATTTGTTTGAAGCAGTTCCATTGTACAACAATAATAGGTGAGTAATCAGCACCATTGTTTGTTTATTAATATGTTATACATCATTCGCTGTTTCCTTCTTTTTAGTTGAGCCTATAGCCTCCTAAAGCATGCTAACCTAGTGCCATATAGTTGTTCAACATTTCAGGTTTTTGATATTTTATTTTTTCCCCATCATTAGTAGTTCTTTCAATGGTGATAGTAGTTGGTTGTAAGTAGAAAGCATTATCTCTATTCTCAATGTCATGGTTATATGCATAGTTTGTATAAACTTTCTGGAAGTAGTGGACAAGAAGCAATATGGTTGGTTGTAGGTTTGTCCTACTGGTGGTAAAGAGTGTAATTACAGACATGCTATTCCTCCTAGATATGTATTAAAATCTGAAATGCAAGTTTTGTTAGAGGAAGAGGTGAGAGGTCGAGAAGATATCGATTGAGGAAGAGATTAGAGAATCAAGTAGATGGAATATTATTTGTGCCACTAGTTCTACTTTGTTCTATCCTATAATTTGGATTTTAGTAAAGTAGTTCCAAGTAGTGTGATATTTTGGTAGTAGTGTTCAAAACTATGGTTGAGCAGTCCCTCTTTGAAACCTTACATTATTTTGGTGTCTTTTGTAAGCTCCAAGGGCTCGAGTCATGTGAATGAAAAGTTGAAATGCGCTCTCAGATTATAAGCCTGACATTGTACTTTGAAATTGGAATTTGATTTCTACTTTCAGATAAAGTATGTTGGAGAATATTGGGATAATACTTGTGTTGCTGTGGCTATTTGCTTTATCATGCGTGCGAGTATTATCGACGAAGCTTCACTCTTTTTATAATTGAAATATTTATCGGTTTTAATTTGTTGGTTTCCTATGACATGTTTTTTTGCATTTAATATGGTGCTTGTTTTAGCATTGGCTTATTAAAACATTTCGTCCATGTTTAAATTAAATGGTTTCGTGCACGGTCAGGAGATAATGTTGTTATAATAATAGGAGCTTTATGTTAAATCCAAAGCTGGTCAGGCCTATGTGGTTGTAGGGGCCATTCAATATGATATATATAATTTGATTCTATGGTTTGTACAGACTTGTGGTGGGGAATGATTTTTGAATTAAATATATAATTTCCTATAAGCATGTAAGGATTAGTATTTTGTGACTTGTGGTGGGGAACGGAGGCATTATATTAGCTGTATCATTGCACTTGATTTAAGGGTATTGGTTGAAGACTTTCGATGATGTTTGGCAGTTTGTATTGTTTGATCATATTTGTTTTGTTTTGTTTTGACATAGTTGATCATCAAACTTTGAGTTAAAGAAAGGGGTTAGTATTGTAGATGTCCATATTTGAGTCACCGTTGTGCTTGATGAGTTGTTCTTTCGGGGGCGGTTGTGTTATCCTTGTTTAAATCATGGGCGGATGCAATTGTGAAGAAGCGATCTTCCATGTTAATGGAGCAACCCACTCCATTATGCTATTGCGGGCAAGGCGGGATGTTGCTTTGCGACTTCAAACACAACAAAAAATCCTGGTCGCAGATTTTATAGGTGCCCAAATGGTGAAAAGCATCCACATTCTTTTATTTGGGTAGATAAGATGTGTGGTAGTGAAGCAGCAGCAACGTACGTACATTCTAGAGCTTCAACTTCGTATGACAGTGTGAATAGTAAGAAGGAAGTGAGATCCCCAATAATTTATGACAACCCACTAGGCAATCAGCTGAATTTGGGTGCTTTGCATGCCGAGCCCCTACTCATCAAGCTGCACAATCGGACGAGTGTTGGCCCGAATCACAATGTTGTATCATATAGTATTGTTCTTATGTGTTTGGGTTTTTTTAGTTTCTTGTTATGTACTTTATTCAGCAAACATGTAAATGCCGTACTTTTTTGTCAATACTGTAAGCTAGACAAGAGGACCAATTGCAAGAGGACAATGGTCAAGTGGTTGGGTATTACATATTTATTGTTATGTAGTGTATCCAATTTTAGTGTCATTTGGCTCATTCTGCTTGTTTGTTGATTCCTTTATTTTGGTTGTTCCTTACGGTATGGAAGCTTACGAACATTGAGAGGATACAGGCTAATGGCTAATGATAGTCATCATATCACACTAATGGGTCCAAGCGATAGTGAGGTTGCGGATGATTTATTTTGTTTGATCGACCTTGTGACAGCAAGAGTGAGCTGTAGTTCAGGTGACTTTAGGAGCTTAGGCAATCTCATTCTTGGAAGGTCTTATCGCATAATCTAGTATTGTTATGTGTTTGGGTTATTTTGCTTTCTTGTGGTGAGAAGAATTCTTTGAGATCCCTCTGCAGTCACCTTTACCATGCTTACCCCCCACAAGAAAAGTCCTGTGGTCTGCTCTGTCCATGGAACTCCTAACCCACCCATAACCCCCAACAAGAAAAGAATTAAAATAGAAAAAATTATCCATGACATAGACAGATAACTGTTTGAGGAAGATGAGTTTAGGAAGATGGCAATCCTTTCATGAGACCTATAGTGTACACATTTACTATTCACTCATATGCTCAGTCAATTTGAGCAACCAACCACTATAATGCTCACTGACATTTTAAAATGAAGACTTACATTCATTGTGACGAAGGAAACATATGTCCCTCATTGTTTTATTCAAACTAGTACCACCATCCATATACAAATTCAATGTGCCATTAAAAAAATGTGAAGTATAGTCCCTCATGTATGAGCGCAACATTCTATTCCTGACCAACCGCACATGCTCGGAACGCTGACAACATTCTATTCCAATCATCAGTGGTGGGCCTTGTAAGCCACCTACTTCCTATATAACCAAACAACAAATATGTAAGAATCACTCTTAAATAAAAATATATGAGCAATACAGAAAGAGATCCGTACATACATTTAGCTTAGTTAATCAATGATCAGCACCACGACCAATATGCACTTGAATTTTGGGAGGAAGGTACATCTTTGTATAATCCAACAACAAATACGTAAGAATAACTTTGAAATATAAATAAATGAGCGATACAAAAAGAGATCCCTACTTTCATTTACCTTGGTTGAGGATTGATCGGTAGTTACACCATTTTGTCTTGAATTTTGGGAGGAATGTACATGCTTGTATAATTCAACAACAAACATGCCTAAGATCAATTGTGAAATGAGGTAAAAAAGATGTACAATACAAAAAGGTGTGTAAATGCATTCACTTGAGTTGACCATGTATTAAAACCCTCAAACGTTGACAAATAATCAGACTCTGGCAAGGTTATGTCAATGGAGCCACTGTCCTTCCACTAGCTTTGACAGACCTCTTCTTTTGTGTTTTTTTCATGCCGGGGCTTCATTCTTTTTCTGATCCCCTTTTGTGAGACTCTTTTGGTTTTAGGCTGTAAATTTCGGTAGTCTTCAGCATTTTCTTCGGAGGGATGCTTTGAGTAGGTTGCACAACGTCTACATCTTCGAGCTCTTTGAGAATCCCATTTACATGCTTACATAGTATATTATATCCAACCTCCGTTTCACAGGCTTGGTTAATGACTTTCAAACATGTCGGAGTAATCAGCCTACTTCGCTGTAAGCAACTTAATTTCCCATCAACGTCATTCCTTGCCTCCCCTTCTCTTCTGTTCGACAAGCTGGTGTTATTTCTCGGACTGATCTTCTCCATCTCATCAAAAAATATTTGTTCGGGATGCACATGAGTTGGTGAAAATTGAGCACCCTTAAGATATGGACACAAAGGATCCCAACAGTCTCAAATTTCTTACAACTACATGTTAGGCTTTCTTCTGCTTGTATTACGCAACACTTGTGTATGCCTTACCTGAATAGGAACCAGTCACATCTGCCTTCAAAATCACATATTCAACAAAATTACTTGACACATTAGGTTTGTTGATACCGTGACTATCCACCAATTCAAACTCGATCAAAAATTTTTTGAATATAGTTGGAGTATATAAGCTGGTAAGCTTGAATCAACATAGGTTTAAACCTATGTGCACCTCCAAGAACCTCATTTCGTGCATCAAATTCTTTTTTCATTTCATTTGCACGTTTTGCCTCCACAACATCGTTGAAATGTCTCATAAACCTTACAAGATCTAGTTTGCGTCCAAGACATTGTTTCAAATCAGCATTCAAACTTTCAGCCAATCTGTGTGCTCCTCACACCTAGTGTGAAACAGTCCTTCATGTAACAACAAGCCCATTTATTCCTTATTTCATATGTTCTATCTAGCCAAGCGGTGTTTACAACCCCATGATTTTCTCTTAAATTCCTCCATGCAAATTCAAATTCCTCAACTTCGTATAATTGTAGATGCATTTGTACAAAATCCTGGAGAATTGTGACTTCTCACTCATCAAATATCCATGGTGTTTCTTTGCATTTTGCCGGAGATGCCAAGTGCACAATGCATGGACTGTATTGGGTGCAACCTCGATTAGTGCCCTTGACATTGCGGCGTCTCGAGTCGGTGAAAATTGTCTTTGGCTTCTTGTCACCATTAACTCCAAAGAAAGTTTGAAATAACCATTGAAATGACTCGGTTGTCTCATCATAAAGCAAGGCAGCTCCAAAGATAACCATAGTCCTATGATGATTAAATCCCACAAACACAGCCAACGGTCTATTTTCTTTGTTTGTGCGAGAAAGTAGTGTCAAACACAACTACATCACCAAAAAGTTGATAATCACATTGCATCTGTGGATCAGCCCAAAATACATTTGTCAACTTATCCTCATTGTCCATCTGTACAGAATACACAAATGCAGGGTTTAAATTTCGTTGATTGTCTAGATATAACATCAAGCTCCCGGCATCCCCAAATGCCAAATCATGTTGCCGTTTGGTATTCAAAAAATTTTGCAAGTCTTTCTTTGTGAAACCCAGATTTTCATTGCCCCCTGCTTGCAAACCCATCAAATTATATGTCAACTTTGGTCCCCAATCCGAGTTAAATACGCCATTTCTATTTTTGTGGCTTGGGTAGTTGATATTGCACGTTGGGAGCGCAACAAATGTGCAACTTCTTCAATCTGAAGAGCATGGTTGTGTTCCTCACAAAATTTATCTACTAGTAATCGTCCATCATTATCTCTTTTGACAATCAACCTTGCTAAACAACCAGTTCTAGTCTCAGGACGTTGTCCTTTGACTTCTACTTGTTTCTCTCTTCGATGTCCTTCTTTACTACACACGTAACACCGTTGCACGATGATACTCTTATCTATAGTGCACCTGTGCAAATAATTTTTCCTAATGCTGAACCCAATCATACGCGCATACTTGTTATAACAGTCATATGCTTGTTCAAAAGATGTAAATTCCATGCCTATTCGAGGTGTCACATCGGCATCCATGTCCACCAATGTTGACAGTTCACTATAAAGACACATTTACAAAACTTAGTTATGAAAAACAGTTAACATTATTCAAATTCAAAGATGAAGCCAACAAACATTATGAGATGTCAAAAATTTAACACCAACTTCCCATCGCATCGGACACATTTGTAATCAAATCGATGAGATAAGTTGGAACAGCATCCGATCACACATTGATCTAGTAGTATATAGGCCTGAACATTTTGACAGCCGTGTCTTAGAAGAAGCTGAAACAAGTTGTCCCATTCTCTTTGAATAAGCCTTTTACTTTCCAATATAATCTCTCGATTCTGGGTTTTTTATACGACTCATACGAAATACGTGTTTCAAATGATCTCCTTCTTGCTTTCTATAACAAATTAAAATCTCATGTTGATCTTGTTCTTGTCAAATGTGAAGTATAGTCGCTCATGTTTACAACATGAATGCAGCGAGTTATAAACATTTGATTCAAAACAATTTACAAAAAAAAATATAGAAGAAAAAAAATTTCCAAACCTTAAACACAAACAACCGAAAGAGGGAACAGCCTCGGAAAAGAAACGTTTTCACAATGCGAGATACTCGTTAGAGGAAAAAGCGGGAAAAAAAAAGGGATCGGACTCACCAAATGCACCACTTGAATGGATATCAGGTGAAGGACCTTAGTTGCACTATTGCTTGCTGTTCAAATGTTGAGGGCAAATGGAATATTCAGATTCGGCTGTACGGGGGTACTTGAAGAATAGTAAGGGAGAAGCGTCGGAGGCGAAAATTTATCACGAGACTTATTTGCATCGAAGTTTCATCCAAATCGAGAGTGACGGTGAGAAACCGAGAGAGGTTCAACGAACTGTTTTGCGTCAACGAAGCACAAATAGACTCAGCTAACCAAAAACCTAGAGATTTAATCGATTCAAGAGACAAAGAGAAATCGAGCTTGAATAGGGACGAAGAAACGAAAAAGTTTGAGGTTTCGCGCCTTTTGGGTCGCGCCTTTTTGTTCCATTATGTATTTCTTCATTACGAGTGCGGATCAAGTGGTCCCAGTGGTGAAATTTTTTTTTTCATATTTTCCGAATTATTGTTTTTCACCGTGCCTGCCCCACGGATGTTTGTGGTGAGGAAGCGTCGGGGGAGCACTTTGTGCACCCCGTCGGGGTCGCTGATCCGTACTCTTCCGAGGCCTGGTCATGCTTTTCGTAGGCGACCGGGCGTCATCCGTTCCGCGTGGGTTGTCCCGACATTCCATGTGTCAGGCTGAAGTAGCCAGGCTTCCGATGCCTAATAATGCTTTCCGAATGTGATTAACAAAAGTTATTACGCAGATTGAAGATTATAAATTTGCGGATAAGCTAGTCGACCAATTACTAAATGACAAAAGCTTTGATCAAAGAAACACGAAGACAATCTTATAAAAGATACAAAATTCAATGTTCATTTTCTCAAAATAAAAGGAGATAGATTGACCAATACATCGAGAAAAAGAGTGACTTAAACAAAAAATAAGAGTTCCTTAAAGTATTCTTTCCAAAACATGATTGACATCAGATATGTGGGTCAGCAGGAGAGTCGTCATCCTTGGTTGAACTTGACGTGTCTCCATCTTCAGAATCTTTATCTTCATATTCTTCTTCACTTTCTTCATTATCCCCTTGATTCATCGAGTCGGGATATTTGAGATTTCTAAGGTCAAAGAACTTCCGGGAGGGGAGAATCCCCGAAGGAAGCATCTTGAAGTCAACAATTTGGACAAATTTTATGAATTTCGAGAGAATATCGATCGGAACAAACCTTCACCATATTTTTGCGAGAATCCAAGAAAGGCTGGATTATCTCCGACTTCTTCAATTGCTGATGTAACGGTACTCAGAACAACTTCATGTTCATATTCAATTCTTTTCTTTTCTAATTCAAAATTTTTCCTCTCTGACTGTATTTCTTCAACCATAACAGTCTTCTCCTTAACAATCTCATCCAATTCCAATTTCAAATTTTCCTTCTCTTTAGAAACCAAATCTAAAGACACTCTGAGATTATCCTTCTCCTTAGAAGTCTCACAGAGGGTCAATCCCAATTGGTTTTTCCCGACACTCTAAATCGGATTTTTCCTTTGAAAGCTGAATCAAAGGCTTTACTGCGACATTGATGTTGTTGCTCCAAATCGGACTTAAATTTACAACTTGGTTCTCTCTTTCTTTCTTTCTCAAACTGTTTAGACCAACTAATGGCCCTTGCTAATTTTTCTCTCAGTTCATCCCTCTCAAGCGTAGCAAGTCTGGCCCTTTCCAGACCATCGTTCTTCAACATTTCAATCTGAAGAAGTTCATCCTTATGATTTAGAACTGATGCCCTTCAATTTGACACTTCTTCCTGCGAGATCGGTGCATAGATCGAGAACGGATTTCATAATCACTATGTAAACCATCTATATCGGAACATAGTTCCATTTCTACGAAATGAGCAGCCTCTAAATTTCTTTCCGATGATTTCAAGCTTTTTCTCGGTTCTTCTACCTCATCAATCAATTCAAACTGCCGCTTTATGAGGCTTGTCATTTTCCAAAGAAAGAACCTTCTCTCTTTCCAACACTTCAGAAAAGGCATTAAAGGCAGCACCAAAACATCTGCATTCAAAGTGATGAACAGTTAACAAAAACTAGATAATAAAAGATGAAAAAAAAACCCTTTCTCTTGAATCAATGAACCTGAATAAGAGAAATGGAAATTCATTCCTTACCCCCAGGGCATGTGAGTACGAAACGGGGATCGGTCATGCTTTGGATGTCTCTCTTTTATCTCGAGGAATTCGCTTTTTGTTCCCCATTCACGTGCTACTTCCCGATTCCGATTAGCGGTGTGATTTTCCTTCAATTTCCAAACTGGGTTAAAGTGATCCCCTGAATCACCATCAGTGTGGGCATCATCTAACTGCCCAGTACCAATCGGAAGAGGATTGGCGGGTTCAATTACTTCATGGGGGTTAACATCAACAACGGCATCACTAGAAGGAACTTGTAAGTCAACAACTTGAGCCGCAAAATTTACCTCTCTGTTGACCATTGGGAGGATCAACGGCATAACTAAAAAAGGGGGAGCAGCATCTTGAGAATCTTTATCGGGGACATTTGGGACAATCTCTTCAACAACATCGGGCACAACATTGATATCGGAATAACATTTTCAATAACGAGGACAGTAAAAATTAAATTTGGAACACCTGGATGATCACCAAGTTTTGTATCATTGTCGGGAACATCCATCGGGATATTTTGTTCATTTTCATCTTCATGATGGGGAACAGAACTATTGTCACCAAACAATTGATCAGCCATTTGATCAATGATATTACCTACAGCATGTGTACCAATTTCGTGAGCCATTGTCTTCATGTGATCAATAAAGTAACTAGAAAAGTCCTCACCTGGTTTTTCGGCTTCAACTGTATTTTCTGAGGGGGCAACAGTAATATCATGGGGAAGATGAGGTGACATGGGGGCAGTAAACGCCTCATCCGCAGAAGAATTTTCAGGATCAATGGCTTCTTCAACAACTTTTTCCATTGAACTTTCTTTCTCAATGGGTACTGTCTCAGGGGATACTTCAATTGGGGGAGAAACAGAGGATATTTTTCTCTTGCCTTTTTTGGCAGTATGTAACTCTTCAGCAAATGAAGGACCCATGGAGCGAAGTCGACTTCTCAAGGTCCTCGCTATTTGAATCGGAGTTTCAGTAGGGACAACTTTGACAAACACAATATCAGAATTATCAGCATCTTCATTTCTTTCTACCTGATCCGGCTCCTGCCGATCAGATGGAATTTCCTCTTTAGCAACATCTTTTTTGGGCATTTTGGTTTTCTTCTTTGAAGTTTTCTTAACATCCTGCTTTCTTTTCTTCCCTGACTTCCTTGACTTGGATTGAGGTTTCTTTTCAGATTTGTTTTCTTCTGAAACAGCCTTTCGGAGTTCAGAAACATTGGGAACTTCGTATACATCGGTTCCTAATGAAAAACCAAATGTAAAAGTGCAAAACAAATATTAATTTATATTAAAAAAAAACCAACAATTTCTCAAACAATTTCATTGTATACTCGGTAGAAGCCCATGGCTGGCCGGACTGCATCGGTTCTTAGATCTGCCGCATCAATTGGTTCTCCACGGGAATTAAATCCCAAGTCTCTTGGTCATACTCATTTAGTTCGGGACGCTTATTCAAGGGAAGAAGAGAACTCGAGAGTGCAAACACCAACGGGAACGATAGTTAGGAGTGGGAATGGCACGAGAAAAAATACTTTTCTCTCCATTGTTTGTTGTCACGAGGGATGGAGGAATCGGTAAAAATACGGGTTTACGGACCCAACTCACTCGCAATACATGTTCTTCTCGCAAAGTGTATGTAACCTCTCTCACGGGAAACTTTCAGAGTATGATAGTTTCTGAAGAGTTCTATAGAAGGGAGACGCCCCATTCTACGAATAAAAGCAAAAAAACGTAAACCAATCTCCAACTGTTTGGAGTCAGTTGACAAGGACAGACATGGTAGTAGTCAAGCAGTGACTGAACTATGGGAAGCAAAGGAACTCTAAAACCAGACTCAAGATGGTCAAGGTAAACAGCAATAACTCCAGGCTCTGCATCATATGGACGTTCGGAGGGTTCGGGAACCCATACCTTAGCATCGGAGGGAAAGAGATAATCTTCCAAGTACGAAGACAGTGCGATTTTTAAGCTTACTTGGATACCACTCCGGACCAGCATATCTTGGATCTTTCTTCTCTCCGAGACATGTCTACAGGTGTGTAAGGAACGATATCTTCATAATGAGCATAAAGAGCGGGTTTCCAGTCTAAGGGGACTTGATCAGACGACAAAATATTTAGGGTTTCCTCTGTTTGATCGGCAGTAGAAGGAGTATCGGGTCGGTTTGAAGTCTTGGTCTTTGAAGGATTACTTGCGAGAATCCATGTCAAATGATAAAAGAGAAGAGTAAAGATTCGAAGACTGTAAGTAAGAGCAGTAAGAGCAATGAAAATGGCGGATGATTACAATTTGTTTTCAAATGAGCGAGAGCAAATCACAGCGGATGAATAAATAGAAGGACGACGTAAGGCGAAAGAGGAGGTGGGTTCTTGAAAAATTGGAGGGAAGTATAAGGCGTTTCAGATCAATGGATATATGTATTCGTACTCGACGCGTGGAGTCAATCAGTTGATTTAAAAGCATTACCTCCGGACACGTGGATGATATCAAACGAAAGAAGAGAGATATGATAACCGCATGTTGGCAAAAATTTTAATTTATGATCAAATGGCGCAAAGGAGGAAAACGTCAAAGAAGACAAAAAGTAAAATTGAAGAGAGAGAACAAAAATGTCTGACATACGAAGATTTGGCTGATCTTACAGAGATTTGTGGGCTGAGCACAGTAATCTATGGTTAGGGTTACGATGCACGGATCGACTCCCGATAAAATTACTGTTTATATTCATAAATGCAAATAAGTGATGGGTCACCCCATCACCAATTTTTCGACTTAATTATAAGGATTTTTTTTTTTTTTTTTTTTTGGGAAATTGACTTAATTAAAACGATTAAGTCTGAGGTTTCAGTATTTAAAATATAATTAATTATGGAAATTACGGGCGTTGATCAAGTAAAACCTGCGAGAGGTGGAGGATATATTAAAAAGTCGATATGTGGGGAAAATATTTTCTTAACAAAAACGAAATTTACAAGACGATGACGTGCACAACATTCTGGAATTACCTAATAGTTCCAGAAAAAACCTCCTGACCATACTCTCAGATAAGTTGAACCTGATCAGCATGGGGCCAACTTTGTCAATAAAATACCCCAACCTCGGTTCAACGTGATTCACTCCGGTCTAAATCTAAGATTATCGGTTTAATTCCATTATATAAAGCGAGTCTACGGGTCGGCCAACAGCTAAGAAGGCCATAATAATGGTGGATGCTACTCAACCAACCATTAAAACACAAAAAGGATGTTATATTACAAATGACAATAGATTAATTGATAGAGAAAAAGGAACTAAGGGGCAAGATATATTAATATATCAAAAAAATATTGAAACTGACTTTTTCTAAAACAAAAAATTTAACAAAGGACTTTCAATGTTTCTATTCAAAGTTAAACATCAAAGTTTTGGGTCCGCAGGAGTGTGGATATCATCTTTCTTGGATGTTGATTCATCGCTACAATCACCATCCTTACTTGAACATTCGGTTTCTTCCTCTTCAGAATCATTATCTTCATTGTGTTCTTCACTTTCTCCATTATCATCTGCAGAATCCTCAGAGTCAGGATGCTTCAAATTATTGAGATGAAAGAACTTACGAGAGGGAACAAACTCTGGAGGAAGCGATTTAAAATCAATGTTTGGACAGATCCTGAGTATCTGAGAAAAAATATTATCAGAACAGACTTTCACTACAGTCTTGCAGAACCTTAGGAAAGTTGGGTTGTCTCCTGCTTCTTCAACTGCAGAGGTAACAGAACTTAGGAGAAGTTCATGATCATCCTTCATTCTTTTCTTCTCAAGTTCAAATTGCACTTCTGCTTCTTTTTTCTCTTCCTCAAACTTCGCAACCATGGAAGTCCTCTCTTTTACACTTTCTTTCCAGGCAACAGATAATTTTTGTAATTCCATACATACTTCATTGTAAGAAGTCCTCATATTGTCCTTCTCCAAGGACATCTGACTCAGACCCAAAGTCAAATTGTCTTTCTGGATTTCCAGATCTTCTTTCTCCTTCGAAAGAGAATCAAATGCTTGTTGCAACAATTCATTTCTTCTTTCAAAGTTCAAATTCAATTTCTCCACTTCTTCTAATTTCATTTTCCATTCTGCTGTTTCTCTTTCAAAACCTTGGGACCAAGCAATTGCCCTTGCCAACTTAGCCTGAATTTCATCTCTTTCATAAGTGGCAAGTCTGGCCCTCTCCAATGCATTATTCTTCAGCATCTCAATCTGCAAGAAGTCTTCCTTATATTTCATTAACGAATCCTTTAAACCTTAAACTTCTTCCCGCAAAAAACAGTGGTTGTATCGAAGAAATTTTAAAATCATCTTCCAAAATATATATCTCGAAACATAAATCCTTTCTCTCTCAACTGAGCAGACTCAAATTTCCTTTATGACGATTTGAAACAATTCTTGAGCTCTCGTACCTGATCATTCAATTCAAAATTACGTTTTATCAAATTGTCATTTTCCAAAGACATAGATTTTGTCTTTCCAAGACCTCAGCAAAAGCATTGAAAGCAACACCAAAGCATCTGCAGAAAAAGTGATAAAGACTTAGCAAACAATGGATAATGAAAGTAAATTTATCTTAACAATAACGATAATAGTTAACTTTTTACCCCCATGCATGTGTGTAAAGCCCATCAGCAGACATGGCAGCAGTCTCTTTTGTCACGGGGTATTCTACCCTTGGTCCCCCATTCACGGGCAACTTCCCATTTCCAATTGGCACTATGATTTTCTTTCAAATCCCAAACAGGCTGAAAATGGTCACCAGAGTCAGCAACACTTTGGGCATCTTCTAATTGGCCAGGGCCAATTGGGTGTGGGTTCACATCTTCAACCACATTATCAGGATTAACATCTTCAGCGGCGTCATTCGAATCTACTTGCATGTCAACAACTTCAGCCGCAATGTTATCTTCATCATCGGGTCCATTAAGAGGATCAACTGGCATATCAAATTCGGGGGGAGCAACGATGAACAAAATCTTCATTTGGCGAGCAATCTGTGCATTCTCTTCACCAATATACAATATTTATGTCAACAATATTGTCAAAAACAGGGGCAGCCAAAGCAGGATCATGTATAGGGGGAGCCA